>NC_056729.1:1936402271-1936477271 GCF_019279795.1 Protopterus annectens | reverse complement strand
GGCAAGTGAAAAAGAGAGTAAGAGTTTGCTTGCTGGACGGGCAGATTTGTGGAGTTCAATTAGGTTCTGAGTGCTGGTTCTTAGGGGTCTGCTAGGTTGGTGCATGGTGAAGGGTTGAGGTGAGTGAGGGACAGAGTGAGGGCTTGAAAATGAGCTTATGAGCATGAGTTAGTTGAGTGTAGGTAAGGTAGTTTGGGAGCTCTAGCCAGTTTAATTTGTGGAGGGCAGTGCAGTGATGGGAGGAGGATCTATGGCCAGTGGTGAATTTGGTGATTTTATTGTAGCAGGAGGAGAGTTTTGTTTTGGTAGAGGATTTTAGGTTGGTTAAGAGTGGGGCCCCATAAAGGAGAGAAGGGATTAGATATGTGGGAGAGAGGAGGAATCTAATGGATGGAGAGAGGAAGTGAATATGGCGATAGAACATACCAAGTTTGTGGTGTGTTTTTTTAATGTTTGTTTGTATGTGGGAATCAAAATTAAACTGATTATCAATGAGAGCTCCTAACAGTTTAGCATTGGAAATTACTTCTAGGGATGTGTTGTTGTGACTGGTTATAAGGAAAGAATTTATGTCGATAGTTATGCTTTTAGATGGGGTGAATATCATGAGTTTGGTTTTTGATGGATTTAGAGCTAGGTGGTTATCATGCATCCATTTTTCAGTTGTTGAGAAGTCATCTTGAGTTAGTTTTATAAGGAAGGGAATAGAGTTTGCAGCACAGATAATTGTAGAATTGTCTGCATATTGGACTATTTTAACATTTGGGATATTGTGGTGGAAGTCGTTAATGAAGATGTTGAACAGTAGGGGCCCTAATATGGAACCTTGGGGTACACCAGTGACTGTGTTGAGGAATGAGGAGGTAGTTTTCTTCCATTTAACAGATTGTTGCCTGTTGGCAATGTAACTGGTAAACCAGTTGATACAGGAGGATGAAAGATGTATGTCAGAGAGTTTGGTCAGGAGTAGAGAGTGGTAGATGGTATTGAATGCCTTAGATAGGTCTAGAAGGAGGGTGGAGACAATGTGGTTAGAATCTCTGGCTTTATTTACAGTTTCAAGGAAGGAGGGTAGTGCAGTAGAGGTGCTGTGACCGGGTCTGAAACCATGTTGTGTTGGGGTTAGTAGGTGGCTGTTTGTGAGGTATGGTAGTAGTTGTATGTGAATGCATTTTTCAAGTAGTTTGGAGATGGGAGATAAGATGGCTATAGGTCTAAAGTTGGAGATGTTATTATTGTTACCTCCTTTGTGGAGGGGAATAATGTAGGCTTTTTTCCAAATTTGGTGTACATAACCTTCTTGGATTGACCTGTTTATAAGTATACAGATAGGGAAGGCGATGGCATCAGCAGCTGTCTTTAGGAAAAAGGAAGGGATGTTATCAGGGGCATTAGAGCAAGGTTTTAATTTGAGAAGGAGTTTTTTTAAATGTACAGGCAGTGGGGGCAGGTGGAAATTGAGGGCAGGGTAGGGGAGCGGAGTGAGCCCATAGGGCGAACGGAGCGGGATGAGCCAGGAGATGAAGACCAGGACGCGGCAATGAAAAACAATCAGTAAGGATAGGTGAAGAGATACAAGGTAAGAATCATAAGGTAAGTAGTCACAGGGGTTAGGGACAGGGTGGTGAGTCGAAAGAGGAAAGAAATATAGAATTAACAAGGTGGAGAGGTAGAGAAGTTAGATGGAGATTTTATTTCTTTCTTAGTTTTTCCTTATTAATTGTAAGGTTAGAGTTTATAAGATTAGGGTGAAGACAGTTAATGGATGGGTGCTGCCATCTGCTGACCAAAATGAGTAATTACAGATATATGGAGCAGCACGGGGAGGAAAGGAGCAGAATATTCCAAGGAGCCAAGAGGGTTAGGGTCGATGTTGGGCTGCTGGCTATCGCACGCTGGGTCAAACAATAACATCAAGGAATGATATGGTAGGGAGGGTGGCCTAATGGTTAAGGCCTTATGGTCTTACAAACACAAGGTACAGGGTTTGAGTCTCACAAGGGATAACTGGCTAGGCTTAAAATGGCTCGCAAGGGCAGTTAGCTTAGTACTAATCTATGAACCTATGAACCTATAAAAGACTAAGCAGTAAGGTACATACACTCTTTTTAGTATAGGTTCTTGTGGGGAGGCAGGACAGTTTTCCAATACACCACACAATTGATATATATATATATATATATATATATATATATATATATATATATATATATATATATGTGTGTGTGTGTGTGTGTGTGTGTGTGTGTGTGTGTGTGTGTGTGTGTGTGTGTGTGTGTATTCATCAATCTATGTTTCTATATGAGGTTATATCTATATCTATATATATATATCTATAATGTGTATTTTTTCTTGTATTTTCATGCTTTGAAATGAAAATAGGTGGGGGCTATAGATATCTATATGTATACAGACGCTATATTGACAACATTTTTTTTCTATGGGAAGGACCCAGATCTGAACTTGCTACCTTCTTACAAGAGTTAACAAACAGCCTACCCTACCTGGATTTTGTAAGCTCAGGCCATGGAACTAAGATCAACTTCCTAGATACAGAGATATATATAGTACATCCAGGATATACACTCCGCTCTAATGTGTAACGTAAAGATACATACAGAAATAACTTTCTTGATTTCCGCAGTCAGCATCCGTTTTTTATGAAAAGGAATGTAATGAGAGGGCAGTTCATAAAGCTTTCACGAATTATATCTGACGACAACACATTTGTGAAGGAAAGTAGATTTTTATCCCTTATGTTTGAAAATAGGCATTACCCTGCCCAACTAATACATGAGGTCTTCGCTGAAGTAGCAGCACAAAGACACAACAGGCACAAACCAATTTTTGAACTATGGATTTACTCCCAGAAATGAGAGCAATACAAGTGACTCCATGGACAGGTACTGCAGCTACCCTCTACCTATGAGCAGGGATATGCAGCCCATCAGAGAAGTCATACAAAAGAACTGGAACATTATTAAGGCTAACAAGGATCTTAAGACAATATTAGGGCAGCAACCAACATTCTCATATAAGTGGACTATTACACTCAGAATGTCCTTTGAAAAAGACAAGCCCTATTTTTTCTTTCAAACACCCCAGAACACTGAGCCCAAAGGTATGTTCACTTGTAACCAGTGTGTAACATGCCCGCACATATTTACAGGTACTAGCTTTACATTTCAACATTGTGGTGTAAGAATCAAGTTTAATGGACACTTCGACTGTCACTCCATGTTTTTAGTTTATGCTTCAACATGCGATTCATGCCCAGCATAACCATCAGAAAGTTATCTGATAGAGTAAAGGAACATCTCACAGCCATCAGAAGAATGGACCACAGCAATGGCCTCAGTAAGTACAGTACGACTTGCCCGAACTTTTCAGGTTTTAAGTTTTTTGTTTTAGAGCAATTGGGACAGTTTTTCAGAGACTGTGAAACATTGCTGGAGTTAAAAGAACTTTGTTGGCAATTACTTTTGGACTCAGAAAATCCTCCAGGTATTAATGAAAATCTTAATGTTAAATGCACTCTCCGCTGGGCAGCTAAATAATCTGTCCAATTGGATGTTTTGATCTGTCCTATTGGATGTTATGCCACTGTTCACTTATAATGATTAGTGCTCTAACACTATATATAATAGCTTGTTTTGTTATGTCTATCATAAGAATATCTTAGGAGACCAGGTTCATATGAAAAACGTAATGCATAAACCCTTAAAGTATATCACGCTCTGTGCGACCTTACAAAACTAACCTTCTTATTGGAGGTTAAGCTACTAGTTGACTACACTTATTGGTATTTTCTTCCATATAATGCATGGATTTGTTGTATGCTCATTGATGGTTATCAACACAGCACACCATTTTATTGGTTATTATGGCAAAGGACATTACTGGTCCCTATCTAACATTGAATATACCTTATAGGTTAAAAAACAACTGTTAGCATTTCCATAGGTTTACAGCTGAATACGTTTTTGACATCATGTTTATTGAATGTTTTTATGAATTTCTTACTGTGTGCATAGTATTTAAACAGAGATTACACAAGATTTGTTCAGTTCTGATGAAGTTCCTAGAAACAATAAAGGAATGAAAGCGTTAAACAACAGTCCTGCTTCCAGTCTTTACGTTTTTTATTGCAAAGTTATTATTTTATTTACGATAAGTCTTACTTTGCCAGTGTTTTAGTTTTTTTATGTTCTTGTTCATTACTCAGTCTAGTACGGTTTTTGTCTTGATATTATATGTATATATATATATATATATGTATGTATGTATGTGTGTGCATTTCTGTGTTGTGTGTGTGTGTGTGTGTGTGTGTGTGTGTGTGTGTGTGTGTGTGTGTGTGTGTGTGTGTGTGTATAAACTGATTGAATAAGAATTTCATTAAAAAATTTCACTAAGTCACTAAGTCAAACAGTTGAAAACCCAATTAACTGAAACAGCATTTAAGAAAAATCAAAATAAATAAAACATGATGCTGTCAAAATCACCCAAGGGAAAAGTTTTCAAAAAGAATTTTCTTTTGAATTCCAATATGTCTGCTCACTGATGAACAGATTCATTTCAGGAGTCCCTTTGTATAAAAAGAAATTGAGAGGTAAGGGCTAGTAATTCTCCCAGTTTAAGTAAAATTCAGTTACTGCCTAATAAGTACACAGCTTACATACTACAAAAGAAGAAAATTAGAGAGCATGAAAGAACATCAACTAGAAATGCTAAAGAGAAAAAACACTGACCGGGAAAAAATCCTGCAGCTGTTCAGTAGAAAATGATTTCAAGCTCCAGCTTTGGTCTAAGAAATATCTTCCAGTAATTTAGAGGAAAAATAAATTAGGTGTGCTCAGTGCTGATTAAAATAAAGGAACTATATCAAACCAAGTAAAAAAGGCTGAAAATGGAAAAAGATTTAAACAGAACTGATTATAATATATGCAGACATGAAATGTTTTGTTTACTTTTACTTTTCCAAAGGTGAATGTTTAGATTACTGCCATTGGCTTAATCAAACAATATTTTTTTGTGTATATGCATGTGGGCTTTAAAAAATAAGATAACACTATGAGTGCAATCAAAAGTTTTCCTTTAATAAATACATGTTCAGTGCAAGTTGAGAAATCTGCAGCTGATGGCAGCTCTACATTCTGTTCTTAAGTTTTCATGGTGACATGCTGACTACAGGTGCAAACAATAAATCTTGAGGGTGGTGGGTATTGCTTGCTGATGGAATAGTAAAATTAAAAACACAAGGGCAAGCAGCTTAATAAAACGTTTGTAGTTATTGGAAGTGCATAAGTGATAGCAGCTTTCCTGGTAACTAAATACTTTGCTGCATTTACTAGAACAATGTATAATTATTTTTATTTAAAGATAGCCAGTGTACTTTTTCTTTAGGCTAAAAGTTAATGTTTTCAGAAAGCCTACAGGCTGTTTTTCACATCTGAGAGGGGAATACAGGTAAGATAAGAAAAGACAGAAATTGCCATAAGTAGGAGTAAAGGCTGTGACATGAATCTTACAATGGACTATTTGAATTTTAGGTAGTGTGATACCTGGGGGTGCAGTTGTCAGTTTAGGACAACTGTACCCATGAATAAGGCTGAACTTAAATTTTTAAAGATGTACATAGTTCTGCATGTCTGTTTTAAGATAATAGGTTATGGGGGGGTCGCTCTGTTGGTTAATTTACCTTTTTTCTGAGGGTTTTTATTAAAAAAAAATTCCTGCAAAATGTGGCATGGCTTCAAATGGAAGTGACAACAAACAAGTGCATACAAGGTCATCCTGCCAAGCATTAGTGGGTGCATGTAACATAAAAGCTGGACATAGACATTTAAAAAAAACTTTTAAACATAACAGGTAGGAAGAATAAATAAGGAATAATAATTTCTCATCATAATGGCTACACTACCCATATTACTTTGAAATGTGAAAGGCCTCATAGGTATTGACAAAAAGATAAAAGTACTGAACTATATTAAGATATGCAGAGTGCAAAGAGTAGTGTTACAGGAGATACATCTGGAAATAGATGGGCATGTAAATTTGATAAATGAATCATTAGAGGATGGATAGTCAGCAGAATTTCAGGGACAAAGGAAATGGACAGTACGTATACCAATTACTAAAGAAGCTCCAATAGTGACAGAAGAGGGTGAAATAGTAATGGTAGATTTGTAGTAGTAAGTTGCTACTGGCAATGGAGGAGAATTATGTTACCATGTATTTATATTTCACCTAAAACTGTTATTATGCAGCTTTCAGCATGGAATATTACTTGTAAGTGGGGACTATAACTTGATTTGCAACAGCGAAGATGTATCTGGGGTACATCCAAGGGAAAATATAACAAAAAAAGGTATATTTCTGAAGAACTGCATAAAAATATTTGATAAGGAAGACACAAATTCAGTAATAGGAACTTGTAGAAATTTGCATATTATTCCCTGGGTCTATATTAAAACACCGAACATTTAAAATGTCGAGTGTTCTAATATTGACCCATCGAGGAAGCAGAAAAACAAATTCTTTCCTAGGGAAAGAATTTGGTTGTCCATTTCTGTTGCTTCGCTATTTTCAGTGCTCTGTTAGAAAGTTATGGGTCAGGTTCAGGTAAGTGTGTGAATGAGTGCGGGTTAGGTATCTATGCGATTGTGTAGACATGAGGGTCAGGGCGGGTTAGGTGAGTTAGGGTTAGGGCATGGGTTAGGCATGTGTGCAATTGTTTGGACATGAGGGTTAGGGTGGGTTAGGTGAGTTAGGGTTAGAGTGCGGGTGAGGTGAGTGTGGGATAGTAACGGACCTTAGGGTTCGGGTTTGGGTTAAGGTAAGTGGATAGTGGTGTGTGTATAGTTTAGTGTAGGGTTAGGTGTAAGATTTTATGTGTATGTGTGTGGATTGCTGTTTGTTTGATGTGCTTGTGTTGTGTGTATGTGTTTTGGAACAGCAAATTTTTTCCCTAGGAAAAAATTCGCTCTTCTGAACGTTTGATGTTTGGTATTTTTGATTGGTAGGGTTTGATATTAGAACACTCGACATTTTGAATGTTCGGTGTTTTAATGTAGACCCTATTCCCCAAAGTAGTAACTGGAATAGGCTAGACAGAAATTATATTTTGTAGGAGCATGTACATTTAATTGAAAGCTTTGATACACATTCAATAACTATTTCAGATCATGTGCCAATAACAACTAAGATAAAAATAAATGGTAATAAAGTAAAAATGAGACTGGTACTTCCCCACCTATCTGTTAATCAGGAATGAATTTAAAGAGTGGGTAGTGAAAATTATTGAATTGTTATTAGGGAAGACAGAAATTTCTTCAGAAGGTTTTGATGCTGAGTGGGATAAAACAAAAGTAAAGTTTAAAAATAGGATAGAGATAAAAGAAAAAGAAATATGTTTAGGAAGTAACAAGAATTAATTAGAGGGGCTTACAAATGTCAAATTATTGCAAATATGGGGGTCCCACATAACAAGAAGGGTGTAACTGCAGAGTCCTAAACAGAAAACAAGGGAGTGTCTGGATAATATTTATTTATTTTATTTGACTAGGAAAGAGCCCATTTTCAGTGGATGCCTGGGAAGAAATGCTCCAGATGCATGTCTTTGGAATGTTGGAGGAAACCAGAGCACCTGGTGGAAACCCACATGAATTCAGGGAGGACATGCAGAGTCCACACAGAAGGCACTCAAGCCAAGAATATGTGTGAGTTTAGAAAGATTGATGTTAAGCACTGTTTTGATAATAACTCCAGAGCAAAAAAAACATTAGCCTAATGACTTAGTCAAGTAGAATGTGTTTTTTACTAAACATAGGGAACGTATAACAAGAAATATAACCAGAAATCCTATAGTGGTATTAGAGATATTTTGGAAATTTATGAATATGTGTATAAATCAGATAAATGTGGAAATCAAGAAAGAACAGTAATGAAAATATTTATGGAAGACTTGGGTATCCAATGGTTAGCGGTAGATGAGGCTAAACAATTAATAGTAAAGACAGGAGGAGATAAGGTAAAATGGTGATATATAATTGATCTGCAAGACAATCTCCAGGAATATATACTATTCCTGTAGAAATTTGGAAGATAGGAAAGAAGAATATGATAAAGATCTGAAATGCCTTTGTTTAACAGTATTTTAAAAGGATGAGACGCATCAACATCCTGGGAAAAAAAGTGTGGTGTCTGTTATACCTAAAGACAGCAACCACCCATCAGAACCAACTTCACATAGGCCCATTTCAATTTTAAACAATAATTATAAAGTGTCTATGTCTATAATAGCTAAAAGAATGGCGAATGCATTTCCAAAACGGATAGAAGTGGCTCAATGAGGTTTTGTGGAGGGGAGACAAACATTTGGCAAAACTAATAGTATAATGATGAACCATGGAGGAAACTGAATATAAGAACATTTCACTGCTGTTGGTGGGTCTTGATGGTGAGAAAGCATTTGACAGAGTAAGCTGGGATTTTATGAGCCGGACAATGGAAGTGTTTGCATTGTGGCCGGGATTCTACTTAAGAATTAGGTCAATTTGGCCTCCTCTAATGATATCAGGCAGTATATTAGTGATGGGCCAATTACTGTGTATATGAAGGGCCGCTGTCACAAAAATTTGTTATAGCTTGCATCCCGTGACTCAAAAAAGGGTTCCATGGCAAAATATGGTTCGTGTAAATTTTGTTCGTATATATGGAAGGGTCTTCTTTTGAGATAAATGGTGTTACAGCAAAACCTAAAAAGAAATGCTCATGTTTGACAGATAAAGTAGCCTATTGTGCATGTTGTACGAAACGTCCACCTTTCTACATAGGAAAGAACAAGAGAAAATTAAAAGCTCGAATATATGAGCATCTTTGGGACATTATACTCAAAAATGACACCAATGCTTTAGCTAGACATTGTAGTAGTTTTTCGGGCCACACTTTTAAATTTGTGATTATGGAATCAGTATCAATTTATCCAAGGGGTGGACCTTGGCATTTACAGTTGGAAATACAGGATTACTAAAGATGCATTATGGTAATTAAGAACCAATGCCATGCAGTGAACTTTGATTAATGACCACTTGTCCCTTACGCATTTTTTAAAATTAAAGGTACTAGAAAGATAGATTTTTTTAAATATATTTTATGTATATATCGATGAAAGTGATAGGTTATTTGAGTTTTTCATAAATTGTTTTATTATTTTTATAACAAGTTTTTGTATTAATACTTATTAATGTGTCTTTTTATTATTTTGTGTGGACTGTGTGATTTTGATTGGTTGGGTGCTGTTGGACAGTGCTTTTTAAGTGATTACTCCCTGTCTACTATCTTATCTTGATAAAGTTTCTGAATTGTCAAAGATGAAAGCACTTGTTATGAATTTGTTCTTATATTATATTTGTTTTATCTATTAAAGAACATCTCTTGTCCATCATGTGTGTTTTCTGCTTCCAGAAGCTTTTTTATGTTTTTTTTTTGGTTTGGTGTTTCCTTGCTACAGTTTGTCGTTTGTGCTGTTATGGCTTCTGAACCTCAGGATACCGATTCTCAGCAATTGCTGTTTTCACAAACTTTTGGTCAGTCCTTTGAGTCTTTAATGGATTGTTTGGAACAGTTATCACAAAGATTGGACCAAACTGAAGGCAGACAGATGCTGATGTCATCTTTAAGCATCAGGAAATGTAAATCAGGAAGTGGTTGAGCCATTCGACAGCTTCTCAGCAATGTGGACTATGATGCCAACCGCAATGGTCATAATGTTGGCTACCATCATGATTTTAATCAGCTAAATGGATCTAATCAGTCTGATGTGATAGAAACAATGACCGTGACATTGGGGAATGTTCGTGCAGTGAATGAAGCCATTGTTGTGAATGAATGGCTTAGGCACAATCCGGCATTGACTATCTGTGAGCTTGTAAGTACCGTCAGTTATTTTGATAATTTAAAGCACCTTGATTGCCTGTTATTAAAGAAAAAAAACTACAATTGGACAATACGTCTTTTAAAGAATGTCTTAAATTAAAAGTGGTGCCAAAGTGTTTACGCACGTGGCACTTCCCAAAAGGCATGTTGACTGACTCATTGCTCCATAAAGAACTACTATCAATGTATGATAGACATGGTGCTGAATATATGGAGCTTGTTGTTAAGCACAATGATACATTGATTAATACTCTAGTAAGGTAAGCAGCTGTGTTGGATAAAAATATTGTCAAGGATGTGGCCCATGAAAGCAATATTTTTGATTATAATCAAATGTTTATGTCTATTGAGCATCAGATTAATAATATCAAGAAAAGAAAACTGAAAAAATTGAAAGGGACAGATTGGACTACAGTAATGGCACTGCCTATCCCAAACCTCCTAGATTGCAGGCATGGGGTCATGCAGTAATAGTCGACCCTTTGAAGGATGATAACAATGACACAGCTTTTTTACGTGAGGAGAACTTTCCACCGTTGAGGATATGTGAGAGTCCACCTCCTTTTTTAAATTCACACATCAGGTTAATCAGACTGAGATTTCATACTTAGATGTAAAATTGGGGAAGGAAAATTACCTGCACTTGTTTGTCTCAAAAATACATTGAAAAGAAACTTACTCTAACAACTTCTTACATTTTACTAGCTCACACCCCTTCAAACAAAAAAAAAGGCTGTTGTGAAGGGTCAGTTTGTAAAAGCAGCATGTATGGTTTTGCTGTTTGTTGAGTTTTTGGCTGAGTGTGACCTACTCAAGAGTATGTTCTTGAAGAGAGGATACCCTCTAGTATTAATAAATTAGGTAATGTTGGAAGTGATTAATAAGAGAGAAAGGGGCTATTTCAACCATTGACCATGATTCTGTGATGGCCGGCTGTGCAAAGGATGATGGGACTGATTCCCAGGTTAGTGATGTCAACCTGGCCACTAATAGAGCAGGATTACACTATTACTGGGCAAGGCAATTTTCAATCTGCCTTTATCACATAATGATATCAGGCAGTATATTAGTGATGGGACAATTATTGTGTATAGGAAGGGCTGCTTTCTCAAGAATTTGTTACAACTTGCATCCCATGATCGACAAAGGGGTTCCATGGCAAAATGTATTTCATGTAAATTTTGTTCATATATAATGGAAGGGTCTTGTTTTGAGATAAATGGTGTTATGGCAAGACCTAATAAAAAATGCTCATGTTTGACAGATAAAGTAGTCTATTGTGCATGTATGAAATGTCTGGCTTTCTACATAGAAAAGACAGAGAGAAAATTAAAAGGTCGAATTTATGAGCATCTGAGGGACACTACACTTAAAAATTACACTAACGTTTTAGCTAGACATTGTAGTAGTTTTTCTGGCCACACTTTTAAATTTGTAATTGTTGAATCACTAGCAATTGAGCCAAGGGGTGGACCTTGGCATTTACAGTTGGATATACATGAAGCGTTATGGTAATTAAGAACGAATGCCATGCAGTGGCCTGGGATTAGTGACCATTGTCCCTTGCATGTTTTTTAAAATTAAATGCACTAGAAAGATAGATATTTTTATATATATTTTATGTATATATCGAAAGTGATTATTAGATTTTTTCATAAATTGTTTTATTATTTTTCATAAGTTTTTGTATTAATACTTATTAATGTGTTTTTTAATTATTTTGTGTGGACTGTGTGATTTTGATTGGTTGCATGCTGCTGGGTGGTGCTATTTAAGTGTTTACTCCCTGGCTGCTATTTCATCTTGATAAAGTCTCTGAATTGTTAGAGATGAAAGCGCTTGTTGGGAATTTGTTCTTATATTATATTTGTTTTATCTATTAAAGAATGTCTCTTGTTCATCCTGTGTGCTTCCTGCTTCCAGAAGCTTGTTTATGCCATATGTAAAAATAATCCAAATAAACGATAATGCAGAAGCTGAAAAATTGGAATCTCTTTGCCTATGGATATGGATAGCAAGATACAAGCAGTGAAAATGTGTTTAGTCCTTTTAGTTTTATATATTGGTCAGGCATACTTCTATCAACCAGAGAAGTTATGGATAATAGTTAATAAAGAGTTGAAGGAATTTATCTGGGAGGGAAGATGGCATGGCTCAAATGGGATAAGCTGATTCTTCCAATAGAGAAAGATGGTTTTGGATTGCTTGATTTGAAGGGATATTGTGGAGTTACACAGTTAAGGCTCATATACAGAACACAAGCAGAAATCTATAATTCAAAGTGGAAAGGGATGATGGTGAAGGAGGGGAAATTCAAGAAATAATGAGAGAGTGGGATTTTGAATGCAGATCCTTAAGGATAATAATAACATCCATATGGAATATTATGGAGTGATGATAGGGGTCTGAATGGAGAGATGATATGGGGTCCGAATGGAGAAATGGTTGGGGCATGAACAGACAGATGGTACATCAGCAAGCAAAGGAGAGTAGCATTGCTGAAAATGAATTCATATTCATGTCTTGGTGAGTACCTTCACTAGATGGACCTTGTTTTTCATAAAATCTCACCAAGATGAAACTAGACTGTATTTTATATAGCATATATCATGGACAGATGTAGGTCAAAAATTAAAAAAAGATAGCTGGGTGCACAAGACCCAGGTTAAAAAAGTGCCCAATCCTGGTAGGTGCACTGGTGCCAGGACTGGAAAAAATGACAGTGTTGAATCCTCAAAATATGGAAAGATTCCTACAATGGTGCCAGGCCAGGCCCAGGTAGAAGATGGCCCCCCTGTTGTAGAAGGAAATAGTATTCCACAAAAATCACAAAAACCGATAGGCCAAAGAATAGTCATAACGACAATAGAGTGGACTATTGAGGATAAGAAAGAACGTATGTTTGGTTACTATTATGCAAAAAGCCCAGAATTTCCAGATACAAGATATAAAAAAAGATTAAGAGAGAAATTAGCAGAAAGTAAAATACTTCCACAAGAAAAACTATCAGGAGCTTCAAATAAGCATTTCTGTTCGCTAATACAACCGATTTGTGAAAAATATAATCCAGACCAAGACACTTTGAGCTGTTTGGAAAAAGAAGCATCTGAGGAAGTGTAAAAATATAAACAACAAAACTGAGAGATTTTTGAAAAGCAAAAAAAAGAAATATGGACAAGGGAAAGAAAGAAACATTTCATTTGGTACAATATTTATGCAACGTAGAAAGCCAAATTAATCAGTACAAAAAAGTCAGCCCCAAAGATATTTGAAGAGAAGTAGAGGCAAAGCCATCCAGCTATGGAAAATTTCACAATAAAAAAATAATATCACAAAGAGGGAATGTAGAAAGGAAGATTATTAAAATTAAAAAAATAGAAATTGAAGTTATGGAATGCCTGTGAAGTGAAGCATTTGGTGTAGAAGGTCTAACACAGGTTGCATGATGGAATAAGTCTCCAAAGTAAGGAGAAACAGGAAGATCAGGAGACATCTGAAGAAGAAGAAGTATGGCCATGGGAAAGAAAAGGAGATTTATTGTGGTGTAATATTTATGCAAAGGAGAAAGCAAACTAACCAATACAAAAAGAGCAGCACCAAAGATATGTGAAAAGAAATACAGGCAAAGGAATCGAACGCGGAAAACTTTACAATACAAAAAATAAGACAAAGAGGAAGAGTAGAAAAGAAGACCTGTAATGGAGAATTTAAAGAAATAGAAACCGAGGTCATGGAGTACCTGCGAAGTGAAGGATTCAGTGTAGAAAATCTAACTCAGGAAGCACCACAGTAAGATAGAGTAATGGGCAGCCATATTAAGGAGAAACCAGTGGAATGGGAAGCAACTAGTCAGATGCCATATGAAGATATTTCAGAGCCTTACACAGGAAACCAGTATAAATGTTCACTTGAAGCTGGACAGTAAAGGAAGGAATGGGAAATTGTAGGAACTCCGACACAGTTAATGCTGAAAAGTGATCGGACAGTGAGTTTCCATATGACAGAGCAACGGATGACAGAGGATGAAATTGAAGAGAATGTGCCACAGGAAGATGCTAGACAACTTTCTATAGAAGGCTCACAGGAAATGGAGAACAAAAAGTGTGCCCTCAGTTTAGAAGAAAATGAGCTAAGAGAAGAGTTGCTTGATTTAATTGAGATAGACATATTAAGATCAATGAAAGAAATAGACTGCAGAAGGTCAATAAAACCCAAAAAGTCAAAAGTTTGATAAAACAAATGAACACAGCAATTAGGACTGTGCAGAGATCCATGCAATATAACAGAAGTAAACAGGATATATTACTGTGCCGCTAAATTAATAACAGATAAAGTTCTACCACAAGAACACAGGGTAGTGAGTAACAGAAGGGAGAAATTGAATACCATCATGGAAGTATCGAATAGAGAACACTATAAAGCAGTTAAGAGAAGAAATTTCACTGTTGGAAGAGTATAGAAGAGAGAATAGATCAACAAAAGTACTCAGAAAGATTGACATAAAAGCAATGCACAGTATTATAATGGATCAAGATTTATCATGCACTATTGCAAATAATAAACTAAAAATATCAGCCCAGCAGAAAAACTTAGAAGATACCCAGAGAAATATAAAGGAAAAGTACAAAATAAGCAATTCGTTGATGACCCAAAAAGGTTTTATAGAAAATTGGGAAACAAGGTAAAAGCAAGGTAAAAGGAATTGAAAGACCTCCAAAAAAGAGAAAATAGATATATTTTGGAGAAGTATCTATGAAGATCCTATGAAACATAACAAAGATGCTAAATGGATAGAAGAAGTAAAAGAAATAATAAGAGGCTCAAAGGAACAGGATATGAAATGGGATGAAGTAACAGCCAAAGATATTAAAATAAATTTAAGAAAAGCCTCTAACTGGAAAACCCCAGACCCAGTGTTTAAAAGTATTAAAATCTTTGCATGAAGATTTAGCCATGAGTAAGAACTATTCATATGCACACCCTGAGCAGACATCAACCTGGCTAACAACAGGAAAAACAATGCTGCTATGAAGAGTGAACCTGCAAGCTACCCTAAGAATTATAGACCAATAACTTGCCTTCTGACAATGTATAAACTATACACTGGAATTGATGCTGACAGAGTTTATAGTCATTTAGAAGAAAATTCAATTATGGCAATAGGTTCATAGGTGTGTACTAGGTTAATGGCCCTGGAGCCTATATAATCCTAGCCCAAGAAGATTCCCTGGCATCCTGCCGCCCAAAGTTAGTTCCCAGTGCCCCTGGCAAGCAAGGCCACTGAAGTGATGCCTGGGGTGAACTTCCTATTGCCCATCCATTCGTCAATATTTCTCTTAAAGAGGGCCAGTGAAGTGCTCTGCTTGATGTGAGCGGGAACTTTGTTACAGAGTATGGGAAGTCTCTTGGTTGGGAGCTTATCCGTCCAGCATGTTCTGTTTATTGTGGTAATGTGGTCCCTGGTGCGTGTGGCATGGAGGGATTGGGATTTCTTTAGGTGTAGCATATCTAGCAGCTCTGGGTCAGACATGGCTTTGTAGGTCAAACAGAGATCGCCTTTAAGTAGGCGATAAGAGACAGAGTATACCTGGAGTTTTTTGAGTCTCTCCGTATAGGCCATGTGTCTAAGGCTTAAGATCCTCTTAGTGAGGTACTTTTGTGGCCTTTCCAGTTGTTGTAGGTATCTAGTGAGATACATACCAAATTGGGCATTGTATTCTAAAATAGGTCTAATGAGGGATGAGTAGAGAGGGATTATGACCTCTGTCTTCCTAGATGAGAAACCTTTAGTAATGAGATGTGCCACATAATAGGACTTTTTGACTACAATGGCAATGTGGTTATCAAAAGAGAGGTTGCTGTCAACCTGTGTTCCCAGGTCTCTTATCACACCTTCAAGGTTTAGTGGACTACCCCCTATGTGATAATTCATGGGCACCAAATTTTTCCCAAATGGAATAACAATGTGCTTTTTGGCATTGAGCTTAAGCCATGGTTCTGGCACCAGTCATTGGTGTCAGTAAGGCCTTTTTGTAGAATGTCTACATCAGTTGGAGAATCAATAATGGCTCCCAGTTTGCAATCATCTGTGAACTTGATCAGCCAGAGTCCCTTTGTGTTGGCTTGAACTTCAGAGAAGTAGATGCCAAACAGAAGAGGACCTAGGACTGATCCCTGTGGGACAACACTTGTAACTGGTCGGTAGTCAGATTTTGAATCTGCTACTTTCACAGTGTGGGTTCTATCAGTGAGCCAGTTGGCAACCCATCTTATGACATAGGGGTTTATGCCTAGTTTAGTGAGTCTATCTATAATTTCTGAGTGACGGATGGTGTTGAAGGCCTTGGCAAGATCTAGGTAGGCTGTATGAACTACCTTCCCCTCATCCACAGCTCTGGTGACAGACTCAAAGAAGTCTATCAGGTTGAGCAGGCATGATCTACCTTTCACAAACTCAAACTGCATGGAGTCCAGAGTTTGGAGATTCCCTATGTCCTTATTTATAAGGTCCATGATGATTCGGCCCATAGCCTTACATATCAGATTCATCAGACTAATGGGGTGGTAGTTCCCAGGGTTTGTAGTTGCTCCCCCTTTGTGGAGAGTGATGACCGTAGCAGTGCACCATTCAGTAGGAACAAAGTCTGAAATGAGGCTGTGATTGAACAGTTTACTCAGGTGTGGTGGCAGTTCACTTTGTAATTCATGTGGGACACAGCCAGGGATATTATCAGGTCCCATGAAAGCTGTATTCTTGGCTTTGGACAGTGCATTTTTTACCTGTGTAGCTGTGATAATAGGGACTTGGCATTCCCCAGGTATTGTGATAGACCCTTTATGGAGTGAAAGGGAGGTAAAATTTGCACTGAACCTGTCAGCCAATATGTTGACAATATCAGTTGAGTCGGTATATGTATTGCCATTGTCCTGTAACTCAGAGCAGATCTGAGTATTGCCATGTAGATTACTGACATAGCTATAGAATGCCTTGTGGTTGTCTTTAGAATCTGCAGCAATTTTGTTTTTGTAGCTAGCATAAGAGGATTTGATGAGGGATCTAGCTTTTTGCTGAGGCAAACAAGGGAGTTTTTCCAGTCTTGGGAATTCACCCTTTTCTGCAACAGTTTTTTCCTTCAGTTGTAGAGATTGTTTATGGTGGGGGACCACCAGATTGGCTTCCTTTTTTTGGAGGAGAGCATCTTGGTTCTGTTTGGCATGGCTGGTTCCATTCACTTGTGTATGTGCTCATACAGTGCATCGGTGTATGATTCAGCAGTCATGCACCTATTTTCCATTTGCATGGGTGTAGTGAAGTTAGCCACCTATGATTTTAAAAGCCCAAAATTGGCTTTGGAGAAGTTTTTTACTGTGGTTTCCTTTGGGGGGGGGGGGGGTGAGGGTGGGATGAGGATATCCATGGGGATTAGCTTGTGGTCAGATCTGACCAGGGAGAAGTTGATTACTGGTGTAGAACAATGGTTGCCCATGTTAGTAATGACCAGGTCAAGGATGTTTCCACCCCTGGTGGGAGTAAGAATGAGTTGGTCTAGGGCGATGGAATTAATGAATTCCAGAAAACATTGAGCAAGTGTGTTGATACATGAGTAATTTTCCCAGTTAATGGAGGGGTAGTTAAAGTCTCCCAGTATAAGGGTATTGGGTTGTACCCTAATATGTTCCAGTGTATTTAAGAATGTGGAGTGGGAGTCTTGGACATGGTGGGGGGGGTCTATAGCAGGCTGCAACCTGGATTGCAGTTTTACCCAATTTTAGTTGTACCTGAAGTAACTCTGATGCGTTATGTTGGGCTATTAGTGTGGAGGTGTTCATATCCTTTATGAATACGGAGACATCATTGGCTTTAGTGCTTCGATCCAGGTTTAGGGGCCGAAAGGTGTGGTATGAATTATAGCCTGGTAGTGCTGGGGTGCTCTCCGGAGCCTTGAACCAGGTCTCGGGCACTGCACAGATGTCAATGTTCTCCATTTTAAGGAGTGCTTCAAGCGAGTGCATTTTGAGATTTAGACGTCTAACATTGAATAACATAACCCTCAGATTTCATTTGCTTGTAGCTGTTATGGTGGTAATTTTGTTTTCAGGATATTGCTTAGAAAAGGCACTATAGGGGGTGGCAAGAGCCTTGGCCAGTATCCAGAATCCCTGGGGTGACAGGTGCAGGCCATCTCTGACAAAGCATCGAGGTTTGTCGATCATGTCATCCCACGCAGACAGATACTGGATCCCCTTAGAATGACACCAGAAACTAAGCCAATTGTTGGAGTCAATCATTTTTTGCTGATACTGTGGTATCATTCTGGGTGACAGTAGGATGCTACTCAGAGCTACGGTCATACCTGCCTAGGCTACAAAATCTGAGAGCTCCTCTATGTCTCTTTTCATGTAGTTCAGGGAGGTATGTTTCAGGTCATTCACACCAACATGGACAATGACAGAGTCATATGTGTACCAGTTGTGGAGTGACCTAAGTGCGTACGTTATGTGGTGGATCCTGGCACCCGACAGGCAGCTGACCATAACTTTCTCCTTATTCAACTTAGTGAGTTGGACATCAGTGTGCCTTAATATTGATTCACCTATGACTAGTGTATTGGGTAAGTTGTTTTGTCTTATGTGCTTTGGTTGAGTGGCACATTGATTATGTGAGCTCTGTGTCTCATGGTTTGTGCTGGGATGTGGTGGTTGTTTGTGTTTCTGCCTCAGAGGTCTCTGTTGCTTGGGCAGATTTTTATTGAGAGCCTCCACAAAAGTAGGTATGTATTTTGTGTTACTAAGTGAGGGTTGTGGTGGTGTAAGTTCTGGAGGGCTATGTGTTGAATGTGGTGTGGTGCAGGTGATAACCTTCTCCATTTGACTGGCTAATCCAGTCTTGGCTGGAGAGTGCTTGGCTTCTAGTTTGGCTATATATGTGCATCTCTCACAAGTGATAGTGTTGGGAGGTAAGAGGAGGGTTGTCTGTGTATATGAGGCAGTTGCTACATTGCCTCAGGATGCCCAAGTTCACCAGGTTGACAGGATAAAGCACAGGAAAGCACAGTAGAACAAAAGGGCAATAAAAAAAAGTTGTATGGAACAAATAATTATTTGTTGTTGAATAAAATCATACTATAGAACTGTAAAAAGGAGGAAGAATCTAAGTATGGCATGGATTGACTACAAAAAAGCATTTGACAGTATCCCACATTCATAGATAAAAGAGTGCTTTAAAGCATATAAGATACACCCAACACTGATAAACTACATCACAGCATGCATGAAACAGTGACAGACAACTTTGCAGTTAAGCCATGATAAATAGTAAATTATTATTCCAGCGACAAAAATCCAAAGGGGACTATTTGTCACCATTGCTCTTCTGCCTTGCCCTTAATCCATTAAACTGTCTGCTTAACAGATTAGGCCATGGCTATAATTTGGCTCATAGAAAGCAACAAAGTGTAAAGACTTCTCATCTTCTCTTTGTCGATGATTTAAAATGATATAGCTCATCAGATGAGGAACTGAAAGCACAACTGTAAGCAGTCAAAACTTTTTCACATGATGTAAGAATGTAATTTGGTATTGATAAATGTGCAAAAGCAACCTGTAAAGCAGGAAGGCTACAGCACCAAGAAAACACCAGTTTGGCCAAGAATGTGATATAAAAGAACTTGAGCAAGAGGGAGTGTATAAATATTTGGGAGTTGATGAACAAACAACAATAAAACATGAACAAATGCAAAGAAAACTTAGTAAAGAGTACTTTAGAAGACTTAAATTTAATCCTGAAAACAGCGTTGGCATCTAGGAACAAAATCCAAGCTATAAACCAATTTGCTCTTCCTGTTCTAACTTACAGTTTTGGAGTGATTGACTGGCCTCCAATGGTATTGGATAGATAAGACAGGAAAACAAGAAGGATGCTTCATGCTCATCAAATGAGTTATATAAATTAGTACATACCAAGATTATATATTCCCCGTTCCAAAGGTTGTACAGGCCTCCTTGAAACTTATTACATCTATAGATCTGCAATTGTGGGACTGCATACATATCTCATGACCTCAGAAGACCAAAACATAATGAAAGTTTTGAAACATGAGGAGAAGAAATCTAAGATGACTTCCCTTCTTAGTCTAGCAGAAGCATATCAGAGTCGAGCAGGAATACAAATCAAACAAGAAGTAGATAAAAATCAGGCAGCAACCGAATGGCCAAAAAAACAAAAGAAAGAATATAAAGTGAAGGATCAGATGAGAAGGCAAGGAATGTAGAAAATACATAATTACAGTTGCAAGTATGGAAAACTCCTGAAAACACCTCATGGTGATCAGGATCGAACACAGGAATTGTTAAGGACAGGTGAATTCAAACAAAAAGATAAAAGGTTAATATTGGCAGCACAAAATAGTTGGTTTACAAAATCCCTTGACCATGTGGGCAAAACAGACAAATGTGGGTTTTGTAAAACAGGATTGGAAACAGTTGCACACCTTGATGCTGGTTGTGATATACTAATGGCAGAAGGACTGTGTACTGAAAGGTATAATAATGTGGCAAGACTTGCACTGGGGATTGAAGTAGCTGAAAAACACTGGAAACATGATCCACAAAGCATCACAGAAAATGAAGAAGTCTACATCACATGGGATCATCCATTGCCAATAGTTCAAAAGACAGATGTGAGAAAGCCAGATATAGTGGTCAATGAAAAGAAGACAAACGTAGCATTGATCATTGAAATTGCTCCACCCAGTGACTATAGTGTTTTGCAGACAGAGAGACATAAAGTATCAGAATTTGCAGGCAGAAATGAGAGCAATGTGGAAGAAAGATACCCAGACAGTTCCAATAGTAGTAGGAGCAACAGGTCTTATAAAAAAGAATCTACAATCATATTCAGATATGTTACCAATACATATAAACCCGTATAAACTGCAGAAGGAGTTATTACTGGGCACATTGCGGGTGCTGCGAAGAGCACTTCTGGCTGGCATCAAAGATTGAAACAATACTAATTTCATGAACTTTAATCATACTTTGACCTAGGGATGGGGTCCATTCTAGTCATGGTATTAGAATCTCAAAAGATTTGGAGAAATTAAAAAATATTATATGCATAAATTAGCAGAAAGTATTCTAAGGACTAAGCCAACATATAAATGGAGAAAGTAGATTTTGCCCATAGGGATGGCTGCAATTAAGGATACAGAGAATAGAAAGAGGATGCTGGAATTTACTGGAGAAAACTGGCAAAGGAACAAAGTTATTAGGAACAAATAACTCGAGAAGGAAAGGTAATTGAATAAGAAGAGGGCAAAAAGACATTTGGACTGCAGACGACAGACTGCCTTCCTTATCAGGGATCCATATCAGAGTATCGGCACATAAAAATGCATAGGAGAATCATAAGTGAAAGATCTACTGTGGTAGTTTTTAGCTGAATCTAAAACAGAAGTTGCTGTTAAAAGTAGCATAATTAGTCAGGCATATAAAATATTTCATGATAACTATAAGAATGTTTTTTTTTAAATATATTCCTCAACAAAATTGAAGCAGTAGAACTTAGACACAGAAAGGACAGGTTTGTCGAACTTGTAATTGCTGTATATGAAAAATAGAATGATTCTGCAGACCCTTGAACAAATGCAATATTTATCTAAAAAAAATTATGAAGTAAAAAAAGATAGCTATCTAGCATACAGAATAACCTAGAAATAGCTTTTGATAATTTAGAAATATTTCAGTAATAGCAGACAATGTTAGAAAAGGAGTAATTCATGGAAATGAAAAATATTGTAGGTGAAATTTATAAAGAAAATTGAACTGTTGTACAAACTACAATATATGTCACCAAAATGAATCCTTTCTTTTTGAGACAGGAGTAAAACAGAGATGCAGGCTTTTGATATATATATATATATATATATATATATATATATATATATATATATATATATATATATATATTATGGACAAGCTTAGAGTGAGAAATTAAATCTGAGCATTTATTTTACTTTTTTGTCCCTAATGAGTGGTTAAAATCACACCCTCTCTTCATCAGCTATCCTATTTTGCCCTCATACATAGACAGACAGAAATGACTGAGAAGGACAGTCTTTTATACAGCCATGCTTTTTGGTTTAATCTCACTGTACATACCTGGCAACTCACCCAGAGATGTACTTGCAATCAGCTTCTGTGAGTGCATTTTACCTGCTTCTGTGGGTGGTGTAAACCCTCAGGACTACCCTGTCTCCTTAAGTCAGTAGTCCAGTTGGACATCTGGTCCACCAGGGATTTAACTGCAGGAGGTTGCATCCCAGAAATTCACTCCCACACCTTTTCCCAGAGAAGATGACTCACCAAACTCATATCCTCTTCTCCTCCCATCCTACCCCCAGGAGGTGACTCAAACACTACTAAAATTCAAATTTTTTAGGTCATAATTGGTGGTTTATTTGTCTATGCCACGGGAACTAGAACTGGTTAGAAGTGCATCGTTATTGGCAATGCAGACGATTTACACGTTTTTGGGGTGATGTGCAAGCACCAGGTATAGGGGTTTTCCGCTACTCAGTTAAATTGTGTATAAGTAACGCTTTGACAATGAAAATGAAAGTACAACCTTTTCAATAAAAGGAACAAGTAAGCTAATCATGCTGTGCCCCGCAAGTTCCTCACTGTACTCAAGTTCTTCTTCAGGTTCCTGCAACTCCAGCTAAGCCTGATTCCTCCCCATTGCTTAATTTAAAGTATTTGTCTTTATCTAATGTAGTTTTGAAAAAAATGGTGTTTGCTCTGTCAACCACTGCACATCACTGAGATGCTGTTGTAGTTCCTCCCTCCCCCACACTGGTTAGTTCAAGCAATTAGTATTTCTCCCCCCCGGCTGCATTGTTGCTATTTTTGTCTCTTTTCTTTTCTGCTCTGCTACTTAAACTAGCTAGCCACTTTTTCTCCCTCTCTTAAATGCAAAATCAGAAACTGCTGGGTTTTTTTTCTCATTACTCCTATCTGCCAAAACTCCTAGCCAAGCAGTCTGGTAGGGGTAAAACACATGGAAGCATAGCCAACAGGATTTATAGACTCTGATTCTTCCTGATGGCTGCCTCAGTAATGAAGGTCCTGAACCATTTTCAGTTGATACCAACGCTTCCAAACAATTGGGATTTCTACTCAAATCTGTCCACCCATCATGCCTGACAAAATTTAAAACTCCCTGTTAGCTTCCCTGCCATTCTTTTGCTATGCTGTCCTGCATTTAGGTAACCCATTGCATGTTTTGGTGATGTGCAAGTGCCAGGTATAGGGATTTTCCACTACTCTGTTTACTTGTGTATAAGTGCACTTTTTCAATGAAAATGAAACTATGCTGTTTTCAATGAAAGGTAGAACTTTGTTGGTTTTATTCTTTGCACAGCTCTAATTTATACTCATACTAGCACAACCTGCGCATACTAATACTCTGCTATTTAGTTGGTGCATATCATAGTGCATGTCTGGATGCTTGTTTAATTTATACTCATACTAGCACAACCTGTGCATACTAATACTCTGCCATTTAGTTGGTGCATATCATAGTGCGTGCCTGGATGCTTGTTTAATTTATACTCATACGAGCACAACCTGTGCATACTAATACTCTGCTATTTAGTTGGTGCATATCATAGTGCATGTCTGAATGCTTGTTTAATTTATATTCATACCAGCACAACCTGTGCATACTAATACTCTGCTATTTACTTGGTGTATATCATAGTGCATCTCTGGATGCTTGTTTAATTTATATTCATACCAGCACAACCTGTGCATACTAATACTCTGCTATTTAGTTGGTGCATATCATAGTGCATCTCTGGATGCTTGTTTAATTTATACTCATACTAGCACAACCTGTGCATACTAATACTCTGCTATTTACTTGGTGTATATCATAGTGCATCTCTGGATGCTTGTTTAATTTATATTCATACCAGCACAACCTGTGCATACTAATACTCTGCTATTTAGTTGGTGCATATCATAGTGCGTCTCTGGATGCTTGTTTAATTTATACTCATACTAGCACAACCTGTGCATACTAATACTCTGCTATTTAGTTGGTGCATATCATAGTGCATCTCTGGATGCTTGTTTAATTTATAC
This sequence comes from Protopterus annectens, assembly GCF_019279795.1. NCBI lineage: Eukaryota > Metazoa > Chordata > Ceratodontiformes > Protopteridae > Protopterus > Protopterus annectens. The sequence continues at coordinate 1,936,453,190 of NC_056729.1, read as the reverse complement.
TATACTAGCACAACCTGTGCATACTAATACTCTGCTATTTAGTTGGTGCATATCATAGTGCATCGCTGAATGCTTGTTTAATTTATACTCATACTAGCACAACCTGTGCATACTAATACTCTGCTATTTAGTTGGTGCATATCATAGTGCATATCTGGATGCTTGTTTAATTTATACTCATACTAGCACAACCTGTGCGTACTAATACTCTGCTATTTAGTTTGGTGCATATCATAGTGCATCTCTGGATACTTGTTTAATTTATACTCATACTAGCACAACCTGTGCATACTAATACTCTGCTATTTAGTTGGTGCATATCATAGTGCATCACTGGATGCTTGTTTAATTTATACTCATACTAGCACAACCTGTGAATACTAATACTCTGCTATTTAGTTGGTGCATATCATAGTGCATCTCTGGATGCTTGTTTAATTTATACTCATACTAGCACAACCTGTGCATACTAATACTCTGCTATTTAGTTGGTGCATATCATAGTGTATCTCTGGATGCTTGTTTAATTTATACTCATACTAGCACAACCTGCGCATACTAATACTCTGCTATTTAGTTGGTGTACATCATAGTGCATCTCTGGATGCTTGTTTAATTTATACTCATACTAGCACAACCTGTGCATACTAATACTCTGCTATTTAGTTGGTGTATATCATAGTGCATCTCTGGATGCTTGTTTAATTTATACTCATACTAGCACAACCTGTGCTTACTAATACTCTGCTATTTAGTTGGTACATATCATAGTGCATCTCTGGATGCTTGTTTAATTTATACTCATACTAGCACAACCTGTGCACACTAATACTCTGCTATTTACTTGGTGTATATCATAGTGCATCTCTGGATGCTTGTTTAATTTATACTCATACTAGCACAACCTGTGCATACTAATACTCTGCTATTTAGTTGGTGCATATCATAGTGCATCTCTGGATGCTTGTTTAATTTATACTCATACGAGCACAACCTGTGCATACTAATACTCTGCTATTTAGTTGGTGCATATCATAGTGTGGCTCTGGATGCTTGTTTAATTTATACTCATACTAGCACAACCTGTGCATACTAATACTCTGCTATTTAGTTGGTGCATATCATAGTGCATCTCTGGATGCTTGTTTAATTTATACTATACTAGCACAACCTGTGCATACTAATACTCTGCTATTTAGTTGGTGTATATCATAGTGGATCTCTGGATGCTTGTTTAATTTATACTCATACTAGCACAACCTGTGCATACTAATACTCTGCTATTTAGTTGGTGCATATCATAGTGCATGTCTGGATGCTTGTTTAATTTATACTCATACTAGCACAACCTGTGCATACTAATACTCTGCTATTTAGTTGGTGCATATCATAGTGCATCTCTGGATGCTTGTTTAATTTTTACTCATACTAGCATAACCTGTGCATACTAATACTCTGCTATTTAGTTGGTGCATATCATAGTGAGTCTCTGGATGCTTGTTTAATTTATACTCGTACTAGCACAACCTGTGCATATTAATACTCTGCTATTTAGTTGGTGCATATCATAGTGCATCTCTGGATGCTTGTTTAATTTATACTCATACTAGCACAACCTGTGAATACTAATACTCTGCTATTTAGTTGGTGCATATCATAGTGCATCTCTGGATGCTTGTTTAATTTATAGTCATACTAGCACAACCTGTGCATACTATTACTCTGCTATTTAGTTGGTGGATATCGTAGTGCATCTCTGGATGCTTGTTTAATTTATACTCATACTAGCACAACTTGTGCATACTTATACTCTGCTATTTAGTTGGTGGATATCATAGTGCATCTCTGGATGCTTGTTTAATTGTGTTTATTGCAGTGCGTGTCTGGATGCTAAGGATAACTAGAATCACTCAGGTGACCGTAATATATTTATAATTCAATGTCATCCTCCTAATTGATGCAACAATTTTGAGTGTCGCATTCTAAACCACCTAGTCAATGTTTAAGACAAAGTAAATTCTCTGGTTTATTACAAGTGCCTGCATATTACAAGTGTGGATTCCTGCTAAGACCAGTGCATTGTAATTGTTGATATAGAACTGTTTGCTTTTTATATTTCAACCACATATTTTATTTGTCATTCTGTGATCTACTTTCACCCACATAATTGTCTCTCTTCTCTCTCCTGAGTCCACCTAATTTCTTGTTATCTGCCTGCCCTCTTTTGTCCTTTTGTTTCCTATTACTCTATACTCTTTCCAGTTTCTCTCTTGCTCGATCTTCTACTCCCCTCTTCCTCCTGAGTGTCACTGCATTTCCTGCTCTCCCTCCCTCTACCACCTTCCCTCCTTTCACTGTATTACCTCCATAATCTTCCCTTGCATTAGAATCTTAACTCACCTAACTGTTGTGCCTCTCCTCCCCTTCACAGGAACATCAAGCTAATCAGTCTGTGCCCAGCAAGTCTCCCATATGTGTGCTAACAAGTTACTCTTGAGGCTCCTGAAACTCCAGCTATACCTGGTTCCTCCCCATTGCTTAATTTAATATAGTGCCTTTATCTATTGTATTTTTGAAAAAAAACTGGTGTTTGCCCTATCACCCTCTGCTCGTCATCAAAACGCTCCTGCAGTCGCTGAGCTCTCCGCACACTGATTAGTTCAAGGAATTAGTATTTTGTCCCGGCTGCCTTGTTACCATTTTTGTCTCATTTATTTTCTTTTCTGCTATGCTACTTAAACTAGCTAGCTGATCTTTTTTTTTTCTATTTCTCTCCCAACAAAATCAGAAATTGTTTTATTCTCATTAGTACTAATGGCCCTAACGCCTAGCTAAGCAGTCCAGCAGGGGTAAAATGCATGGACGCATAGCCAACCGGATTTAAAAAAAAAAACTCACTGATCGTGCCTGACAGCTGCTGCAGTAGTCCAGGTCCTGAACCATTTTCAGTTGCTACCAATGTTCTAACCAACTGGGATTTCTAATCAAATCTGTCCCCCCATCATGCTTGGTGACATTTAAAACCACATGTTAGCTTCCCTGCCAGTCTTTCACTATGCTCTCCTGTGTTTAAGTAACTCATTGCATGTTCTGGTAATGTGCAAGCACCGGGTATAGGGATTTTCCACTACTCTGTTAAAATGTGTATATGTATGCTTCATTGAAAATGAATGTATGCTGCTTTCAATGAACGGTAGGACGTTGTTGGGTTTTATTCTTTTCACAGTTACTAGCATAACCTATGCATAGTAATTCTATGCTATTTAGTTGCTGCATATCCTAGTGCATCTCTGCACACTTGTTTAATTGTGTTTATCATATAGTGTGTCTGGACTCTAGGATAGCTATCATCGCTCCAGTAATTGTAATATATTTATAAATCAGTGTCATCCTGCTAAGTGATGTAACAGTTTTGAGTGTTGCATTCTAAACCAGCTTGTCAATGTTTAAGACAAAGTAAATTCTCTGCTTTATTACACGTGCCTGCATATTACAGCAAGTGTATTCCTGCTAAGACCAGTGCATTGCAATTGTTGACTTAGAACTGTTTACTTGGCATATTTCAACCACATATTTTGTATCTCATTCTGTAATCTCTTTTCCTCCCATAATTTCCTCTTTTCACTCTCCTCAACTAATTTAATTTCTAATTACATGCCTGCCCTCCTTTGTCCTTTTGTCTCCTATTATTCCATACACTTTCCAGTTTCTCTCTTGCTTGATCTGCTACTCCCCTCTTCCTCCTGAGTGTCACTGCATTTCCTGCTCTCCCTCCCTCTACCACCTTCCCTCCTTTCACTGTATTACCTCCATAATCTTCCTTTGCAGTAGAATCTGATTCCTGTTAGCAATCTTAACTCACCTAACAATTTTCTCTCTCACTCTCTCTCTCTCTCTCTCTCTCTCTCTCTCCCCCCCTCTTCATAGGAACAAGTAAGCTATTCACTATACACCAAGCAAGTCTCCCAAATGTGTGCTAACAAGTTCTTCTTGAGGTTCCTGATACTCCAGCTAAACCTGGTTCCTCCTCATTGCTTAATTTAATGCAATTGCCTTTATCTAATGTATTTTTGAAAAAAATGTTGTTTGCTCTGTCACCTGTTGCTCATCACCAAAATGCTCTTGTAGTTCTCCCACCCCTCCCAACACTGGTTAGTTCAAGCAATTAAAATTTCATCCTCAGCTGCATTGTTACCATTTTTCTCTTGTTTCTTTTCTGATGTGCTGCTTAAACTAGCTAGCTGCTCTTTCTTCCCCATCTCTTCCAAGCAAACTCCGAAATGAATGTGTTTTTCCTCATTGCTCCTAAAGGCCCAAACCCCTAGCCAAGCAGTCCGGTAGGGTAAAATACATGGAAGCATAGCCAACAAGATTTAAAAACCCCCTGATTATTCCTGATGGCTGTCTCAGTAATCCAGGTCCTTCCTTGCTCCATTCGTCCTCATTGTGCTCGGGCTCACTCCAATCCCTTACCTTACTCCCTTTTCCCACCCACTCCAATTCCCCAGAATTTATAATCTATCCACCTTGACCTTACCCCATCACTTCCTTTCACACAATCAGTCCTATTCCTCACCATATCTCCAAACATACCCTTTCAACTTACACATCCTAAACCTCACCCCCTTCCCCTCCCCCCTCTCTACACCAGCACTAGTTATTTATTCTCATATAAAACTACTGGTCCACCTAATCTCCAATCACACCCCTCTCCCATACTTTATTATCATCCTAATCTCTCTCTGCTCTAACTCTAACTCAAAACACTTATAAATTATTCATTCCTAATCATCCTCAGCTACTCTTAGCACTCCAAATATGTTTTTCCTACATTCAAGAACAAACCAAATAGAATCCCACTACCTATTTCTAACACTAACCAAACTATCTACCCTCTAACGACAGTCCCTTCACTGTCTTACACACAACACACAACACAATGCTTCACATCTACCTAACTACCCCACTACTCATCTTTCTCTTATTTCTTACCATACTACACTCTCTCTTACACTAAACCATCTCCTGCACTCACTCTTACCCAATCATACTGTATCTCCCAATCTCTTTATATTTTCTCCTACATACAACTCCTTAAAAACAAAATACTACCCTACACCTCTCTCCACCCTAAGATTAAGCCAAAACACTACTCCTATTACTTCAACCATCAGCAACTTACCATTTTTACAGTTTCCCTTTTGCTAGCTGGAGGTATCCACTCTAACCCTGGCATATACACCCCTCTACTCAGCTCCAAACACCCTCCACCCCAAAATATTCCTCCTCTCACCTTATGCCATCCTTCCCCCCTACCTATTTTATCCCCAAATAAATTAGCCATCTATGCAATGAACACACAATGCATACTCAATAAAACCACCAAACTGCATTCATGGATAGCCCACAACTCTCCATATACCCTAACCTTATCTGAAACATGGCTAAAACCCCATATCTCAAACAATGAGATATTACCTCCCAGATACAACATATACCAAACAGACATAATTCGCAAAAAAAGGGGGTGGTGCTGCCATTATCTATGCTGAGCAAGTAAATCTCTCCCCCTACCTACTCCCTGGCCAACTTTCACCGAGCTGAACTATTAATTCTTGTAAATATCAATAAATCAAACAATAGATCTGGAGACTCTCTCTTCTCTAACACTGTTGGGAAAACCTGGAACCTACTTCCCTCTGAACTTTCCACTCTTCCCTCTATAACTCTGTTTAAAAATAAACTTAAGCTCTTCCTTAAAGCACATTGGATGTGCCCCTGTACTAAACCTGACTGAACAATGCTCTCGCCACTTGATTCAACCCCACCTTCACATCTCTGCAACAATCTCTTCTTAACAACTACCGTTCTACCTCTCCCACACAGTCTTACCTATTTGTGTACTCACTAAAAAGGGACATGCGTTACTACTTGATTTTTTAATCACCTTTAACTCCATTTTACTTTCCTTTTATTCCTCCTTTCTTATCTACAATTATATTATACAAGTTCTGCTATTAATCCTTTTGAACATCTAAGTCTTGTCAATATTTTGTATTTGTTTTTTATACTCTATATACCTATGACCACTTATATTGTCTTTGTAATGATGAATGTAATTGCATTTGATATATGTACTTCTGTAGATGTGTACTTTAGTGAATCTGTTTTCGAGCTTATCTCCCCGGGCCTCTACTGGAAATGGACATATATCCAGCTAGACTAGCCCGGTCAACAAATGCAAAATAAAATAAAAATAAATAAATAAAATAATAGTTAACTTTCACTTAAATGCATAACCAATTTGATATAGCCTTCATTTACACCCCACCAGGTAATAACATCCCCTTCCTTGTGCACATACTTTCATGGATCTCACACAATATACCTTACAAAACAGTTGTCCTTGGAGAAGTCAATTTTGACTAGACAAAACTAATGTCAAACTCTCAAACCTCAACATAAACCTTCTTGGTTTCAAACAACTTATAACATTCCTTACATGAATGAAAATAACTCTATTACCAGCTCAATCCAAGACTGGATCCTTACAACTGATGCAAAACTCTATCACAACCCCTGTACCCTACCAGACACCCATTCACATCCAAAGACATTTTCTCCAACCATCTAGGCCTCACTTATACAGAGTCTGCCAAAAACCCTCCAGCTTTAATGCTGAAACATTCAACACTAGACTCTCATCCATCAACTGGTCCTCCCTCCTTCATCTCCCCCTCAATGAAGCCATACAAAAATTTAATGAAATTTTCCTTGAAATTCTTAACTCATTAGCAACCTTAAGGAAAATTAAAATAAAAGCTAATTATGCCCCTGGCTTTCAAAAGACACTTGTTCCCTTATGCATAAAAGAGTCTGTTTGGAAAACCTGGTTAAAAAAACAAATCCCCTTCACACCTCCAAAATTGCAAAGAACTCGGAAACCTTACCAAAAAAACAAATCAATAAAGACAAAAAAGTATACAATAAGGCCCAAACCAATCAGTACTCAAACCCAAAAAAGGTATGGAGCACCATCGATAAAATTCTTCACCCAGGTAACCCTTCAGCTCCTAACCCCTACCCTAATCACACTCATCAAGAAACTGCCACCCTTCTCAACAAATACTTTATTGACTCTATCCATACATGTACTCACACAGGCCAGAACGCATGATAATAAAACCCCATTTTCATTGAAACCTGTCCCCACTACCTACATTAAATTACTCCTGCTTAAATTAAAACCATGTTCTCAGTCTACTGATAACCTCCCTCCTCTTTTTCTCAGGCTTGATGCAAATTCTATAGCCTATCCAATTTTAATACAAGTAAATTGATCAGTCCTAGAAGCCACAGTCCCTGACATCTGGAAATCATTCTATACATTACCACTACATAAAGGAAGAAACTCCTTTTACCCTTCCAGTTTCAGACCCATAGCCAGTCTCTCCCCACTCTCAAAAATACTTGAAAAAAGGTATACATTCTCAGCTTCTCAAACTACTTATCAAAGAAAACTTTTTGAATGCTATACAACATGGGTTTTGGCCAAATCACAGTACTGCTACAACCCTCCTATCTTTTACCCATACTGTAGTGGAGGTTAGAAACAAAAAACAACTAGTATCCTGTCTTTGCTTAGACCACTCTAAAGCCTTTGATATGGTATCACACTCTAAGATACTAACAAAACTATCTGATCTCAGCCTCTCAACCTCTACTCTTCAGTTGTTCTCCAGCGATCTCACCAACAGGCTACAGTCTGTAAGATAGCACACTTCCTGCTCCCCCTTCCTACCTATTGAATATGGAGTCCCTCAGGGATCTATTCTGGGACCACTTCGATTCACTATCTTTACTGACAATCTCCACACATCTTGCAGCCATTCCTTTCATTTGAAAGATGGTTTACTGAAAATCAGCTCATCTTAAATGCAAACAAAACCAAAGTCCTTCTTTTCCTTCCTAGATCATTCACCCATCTCAAATCCACACTTACCATTTCATAATTTAAAAACACTACCATAAGATTAGAACCTCACACTAAGCTCCTTTGTAACATAAATGACAATGAATTAAAATTTGACTTGGACATCCAACAATGTATCAAAAAACACACCAAAAACTGGGACTACTCTATAGAAACAAAAAAACCTCCTTACATCAGACTCTGAAGATGCTTAGGCTCAGGCATTCCTACTACCTTCTCTACTCCATGCTACTCCTATACTGACTACCTTGCAATCCACTTTACTCACCAAGCTTGAACAAACTTATAATAAAATTGCTAAGTTAACCACAAATCAACCTTACAGCTCACACCACTGTCTTCCACTAAAGAAACTGCAATGGTAAGAATTCCCTCAACAACTTCTACTATCACAACTACATATCACATACTCCATACTCAAAAAACCTACTTCCTGCCCCTCCCTCTCCTGCCTAGTATCCAGCTACAACCCTAATAGGTCACTCCATAGCTCTGACCAACATCTCCTTGATATCCATATACCCGATAAAAACATTGGCAAACTCATATACAAACACTCAGTGTCCATGGCCTGGAACAAATTTGAGCTAAAACACTACCTATTAAACTCATGGCTCTGTCCCTGCCAGAACTCTACGTAAATCCCCCCTAAGTTTTACTCTACAACTTCAGTCTTTTTACAGCTTTAACTCCTACAACTCTGTTTCAAGCATATGGGATATCTACTTACTCAACACCTAATGTTCTTGTGCAGCTATATTAATAATAACTGCATATAAGTACTCTTTCATTTGTAATATTGTAATAATGATTGTAACAACATCTGTACATAAGTATTCTCTCATTTTTTCAACATTATTTTCCACTTACTTTGTACCTGATCTGCCTACATAACTGCTTTTCTCTGATATATGTACCATCAGTTTTTCCTTTTTCACTTTATTTTTTCTTTATTGAATTGGTAATCTCAAGTGTAATTTCATTATTGTTTGTATTTACACTGGAACTTTTCTCCTCAGGTCTCTGCTGAAAATGGGCAGTGAAATGGGCTTCTGGCTCAGTTGGACCAACCCAGTTAACAAATGTGAAATAACTAACTAACTAAATAAATGAATGAATTAATTAATAAATAGTTGATGTTTACACTATTAGGCACAACTATAAAAGATAATTCAAGTAGTCTATAGATCTAACAAACTGCATAGATACCACACTGCTATACATCTTATTAATATGATTAAAATCAATGTCAAACACTTCATTTTTAAAACAGGTGTAGCGCAGGGTGCATTGAACAACATTTCTGCCTTAAAGCAAGAGGTTCTCCAGTTAATATCTTGGCTGCATGGCTTTTGTATTGACTTATCCCCCTCCTTCATGTGTTTACACTTGTCACCACGCACTCTAGTTTCCTACCACATCCCAAAATATATGGTAGATTGATCACTCTAAAGTGTGTGCGTGTGTGCGCGTGTGTATGTGTGTGTGTGTGCGTGTGTTCATATATGGAGTAGAGACACATATCCACTACTGAGAATATATTTTTACCACCTAAGTAATTTCTTCCCTTTATTTAAGAATGAGCTTGAGTTGACAAATGCAAAGGCAATTGTTAATACTGCTATAGGTGCAAATTGAATTAGATTAAAGCACTTATCCACAAGAGGCAATATCAGCAAAGCAAAATTATATCCATCTATCTGTATGTGTATATACGTATATATATATATATATATATATATATATATATATATATATATATATATATATACATATACATTTATATTTATTTCATGTTTACAAACATTTGTAAAACAAGCCTTGGCTGAGTATGGCATAAATATCCTTAAAACTTATTTGGATAAAAATATAATATTATATAATAATTATCTGCCTCTTGTAAAGTAAAATAAATAAAAGCTATATAAACAGAGGGATTTAGAAATAGAAAAGCATACATTCCAGGTGATATGCAACTGGGAAATATTGGAAAATAACAGAGAATGTTATTTTGATTGTTTATGTTGCCTTCATACATTGTCGGACACAAAGTTCACTGTGGGCTTGGTTCAGTGGATTGAGAACTATCTTGAAAAGCAGACGTTTACTGATGACTGTAAATTGGGAGCTACTATAGATTCCTCCCAAGGCATCAACATCTTGGCTTTAGCATGAACAAATAACTTGTGCCAAAGCCATAGCCTAAAACTAAGTGCCAAAAAATGTATTGCAATGCCCTTTGGAAAACTGTCATCCCGAGTTAAGTACTGCATTGATAAAATGCCCCTAAGAGTCAACCCAGTAGTAAGGGATCGGGGAACATATGTAGACAGCAGTCTTGCCTTTGACCAACATGCAGCTAAGACAATAAGAAAATCATTCTAGGTTGCCAAACTTATAGGTAAGGATATGGCATTCGGGTCCAAGGAAGTTATAATAGTACCACTTTACATGGCTCCTGTCAGACCTATCAATGAACCCCTTGGCATGTATCTAACCAGATACTTGCAATGGTTGGAAGCCCACAAAGGCTTCTTACAAGGAAAATTCCAGGCATGAATACCTAGCCTTACACTAACTGCCTAAAGGCTCTGCCTCTGTATTCACTCTCCTACAGACTTCAGAGAAGAGATCTTTGACTGGCTTACAGGGCTTCCTCAGATCCAGCTCTGATGGATGTGTTGCACATGTGCAAAGCAAACAGCAGATCCAGGGATCTGAACTTCACTTGTGGCATAAACAGAATGTGCTGCAGAGACAGATATGTGTCTCAAAGGATCCTTGCAGTAAGGAATAGGCAACCCATTCATGTAAAACAGAGTTCATCCCTGCCCTATTCAAAAGACACCTTGACAACTGGATTGGAAATTATAAATCTACCCCCAGTCTGGTCCCCTATCCCTTATGGATAGTGGCTTCCAATAGTAAAACAAATATCCTAGTTAACAGCCTTCCTACAAATCCTTAGTTACCTCCCTACTAACATGGCTCCCCTGACATAGACACCCATGATTCTCAGAACTAAAATGGTTTGGGTGCATGGCTAGGCTTGTATAGGCCCTAAGGGTCGGTAACCTTGTAATAACCAGGTCTGTTAGAAATGCTACATCTAAAGAAATCCCAATCTCTCCACACCACATGCTCCAGAGATCTCAACCTCATTACCACAAGCAACAGAACATGCTGGAGGGACAGGTTCCTCACCCAGAGACTACCCATGTTCTGGAATAGACTTCCCATACGTGCCAAGCAGAGCACCTTACTGGCCGTTTTCAAGAGGAATCTTGATGAGTGGATGGGTAATAGAAACTTCACCCCAGGGATCATTCCAGTGACTACTTGATAGACAAAAGGACACAGAACAGACACAACACCAAACAAGCACAATGCTAAATCTACCCTCTTACCCAACCCATAAATTTAGCATTAACCCAAAACCATTGCATATGTACACTGTCCACTATACCATGATCTTAAGATATTTTACAACCACCTCCTTTTCAAACATTCATTTTTCCTGTGCAGTCTTACATATATACTTTCTGTGTAAAAACGAATTCAACCAAATGTGATTCTTGCAAATTTGTAGTCTCATATTTGTGCTGTTGCTTATTTTCATACCCTCAATGACTTGTTGACCAAATGCGTTATCAGCCATTTGAATAAGAATTATTGATAGATAATAGATAGATAGATAGATAGATAGATAGATAGATAGATAGATAGATGGATAGATATAGATAGATAGATAGATAGATAGATAGATAGATAGATAGATAGATAGATAGATGGATAGATATAGATAGATAGATAGATAGATAGATAGATAGAAAGATAGACATAGATAGATAGATAGATAGATAGATAGATAGATAGATAGATAGATAGATGGATAGATATAGATAGATAGATAGATAGATAGATAGATAGATAGATAGATAGATAGATGGATGGCTAGATATAGATAGATAGATAGATAGATAGATAGATAGATAGATAGATAGATAGACAGACAGATGGATACTTAAACAGATAGATAGATAGATAGATAGATAGATAGATAGATAGATAGATAGATAGATAGATAGACAGACAGAGAAAGATAGATACATAGATAGATAGATAGATAGATAGATAGATAGATAGATAGATAGATAGATAGATAGATAGATAGATAGATAGATAGATAGATAGACAGACAGATAGATAGATAGATAGATAGATAGATAGATAGATAGATAGATAGATAGATAGATAGAATATAATTGAATAACAATTATAGATAGATATAGGTATACATGCATATATAGCTATATCTATCTACACACACACACACACACACACACACACACACACACACACACACACACACACACACACACACACAGATATAAATATATTTTCTCTATAGACAGGTAGAGAGTTATGAAAATAAAGCAGGATGTAAAAGTTTTCTTAATAATGATATGTATGCAGTGAGATATGGAAGATAAAAATGATTATTTTATTAAAACTTGAGAGTTAAATGCTGCATGTTCTCACAAGCCAAGTTTATAACATTTTGTATCTTACACGGAACAAAGTACAAACACAGAGTTATTTTTGTATATGTCATAACTGCACCCGCCATACTCAGCACCTTAATACACACTTGCTAAAAAGCCAAAATAAATTTTAAAAACATGGTGCAGATATTGCTCTTCTCCCTTTCATACTGATTTATTTTTCTTAAGTCTTATAGTCCTTTTGTACTATTATTTAGAAACTTTTATATGCCATAAAGCAAAGAGACGTAAATTGAATTCAGTGTGACAGTTGGGTAATTAACTAGTCATACAACAGGTGATGTTATAAAATGAAATTGAAGACTAGGGAAGAAAGACTATGACATTTTGATAAAGTTTAATACTCCCTGCAGAAAGGAGAATTTTTGTAAAAAAATATATATTAAGGGCTCCGGGCAGAGAGGAAAAATAATTTTCTGTCACTTTAACTGTCTTATATAATATTAGTTTAATGACTCAACTATGCCCTTTAGGTAGAGAAAAGGCTAGCAAAACAACTAATCAGAATTCTATTACTTGTTGATATGTAAACACCTTCAGGCAACCTGTGTACCTTGTGCCCTGATAAAATCTAGGCTGCAGCTCAGCCTTGACAGCATATCCTTCACCAGTGTATACATTAAATACTCAGAGTCATTAGTCATAAAGCTGACATTATTATGAAGTAGTCCGGAACTATCAGATAATCATGCTCTGGATGGCGGAATGCATTCAGGTAGAATTTTATTCCTTTAGAATTCAAAATTATAATATTCACTTTTGCAAAATAAAATCTGCAATCGACAGCACTCTGTATTATTGATGACGCATATTAATAACTGGATTTCCATAGCAATAGCTATGTTAAAAAAATCAATTGGTCATATAGCATGCATATTAATTACTTTCATTTGTTGTATTGTTTTATATAATGCCCTCACTGTGGCAGAAATCTTGACTCAGTGACTGTCAGCCTCATTGAAGACAAAGTACTTACTGCATTATGACTCTTCAGAACTAAGTTTCCAGATGTCAACCCTTTATTTATTATTTACATATCCTTATTGTGAAGATCAATTGAGATCTCATTTTCAGTTGAATCATGGCCAGAGAAAACTCTGGACAACAACAGCATGTATTAGAACTGTGACCAATACAAAATACATGCAGTTTGCATAATGGTACATAAAGATGAAAGAGTCTACTCCATAAAGATGCTAATATAGAAAATAGACACATTGGATAACAAAATATTAAGAGTATGTACTAGCTTCGAAACACAAATCCATATAAATAGTTACAGATGCTAAAGAAATGAATACATGTGAAATAGTGTTTATATCACAAATAGAATTACTGCAGTTTGTATACATGAATATAATGAAACTGCTCATAGCTTAGATATAAATATGGAGAAGTGTTATGGGCAAGTTATTTAATCAGATGAGAACTCAATGGATGAGAGTGATGCATATATATATATATATATATATATATATATATATATATATATATATATACATACATAGAGAGAGAGAGAGAGAGAGAGGCTGGTAGCATATTTTAATAAGAAGATAATGTGTACTAATTGATTGGATGATGTCAGACTACTAGGTGATATAACACCTAACTATGTGGGGCAGCATTACAACAGAGAGGTCGAAGTAAACAACTTCCGACAGGGATGCAACGCGTGAAAGAGTTTAAGATAACAGATTAGTTTATACTCTTAGAAGATGTCCAGGGGTTTCAAATTTGAGTATGGCAGGTAAGCAAACTGGACAGATCGAGAATTTTAGCTTGGCAATATTGTAGTAATTTAAATGCCACCTTGGGTCTCCACTGAAAAGAGACGATTAGCCCTAACCAGTCAACAAAATGGATAAAAATTAAAAAATAAAATAATATTTCTAAAGAATGCATTAAACCTTTACTCATCCACCTGCAGGTTTTAACAGAATAATCAAGAAATTTCAGGCTGGCACTATGTTTATTATATTTATACTGGACTATGCAGAGAGCAAATAAATGAGTGCAACAATGTATATTAAAGTTAGAACAACTACTATGAAAGTAACCGAATAAAATGATTTACATTCAGTTGCTCTGTGAAATATATGTGGAAGTTATTAGTAAGATAAATGTAGTATGGCTGTTTAGTAAAACAACATCAACTACTTAATGGTGAGTTTTACTTCAATATGCCACACTACAGTCTGGAAAAAAGAGGAAATAAAAGTGGCTGCATAGTTAGGGATTTCCTTAAAGTAGAACAACTGCCATTGAAACAAGCTGCTTATGTCTGGAACTGCTGTGAGAATCCTAATCAGTGCAGCTAAAGTTCCTAGATCAGATGTGTATTTTTGTGTAGTGCTGTCAGCAGGACACTAATTATAAGGAAGCAATGAGACAGAGCAATACAAAAATGGAAACAGTGCTGAACACTGACAGAATACAAAATTACATTGTACGTTATTCTTGGTCAGTGTTTCTACTTTAATTCACCTCATATCATTGCAGGAATATATTTCTTCTTAACAAACCCATGTTACCCTTCCATCTGTGCAGTTCATTCTGATCATATATTCAGTACGTCGATGCAGCTGCTGTCTTCAACACTACTTCCTTACCTTCCCATCTATTAATTAGGCCATCTTTAAAGTCATAAAATAAACTTTTGAGCTACTTTTTGCAGTTCTCTTGTCACTAATAACTAATCTGAAATTATTCTGCTCTTGATAACCATATCTTCTATAAAATTAACCACAACAAACATAAAACTGCAAGCTTAAACACATGATTCAACACTCATACAGTTTTGCAAACCATAATAAATAATTATGTTTGGATGCATTCAGTGAATCCATTGCTTTAATTTTTCTGTCCTCAGTGAACAACACTGCCTCTATATATATGCAGATCTGACTTGTAGTTCCTCTACTTTTCATTATAATGTATTCTTTCCTGTTCCTCTTACTTCTTCTTCTTCTTTTTATAGGCCCATCATGAAATTCAGTCAAAAGGAAAAATACTTATTCCACCGGATTTACTATCCTTCCGTGCAGGACTAGCTTAGTCCTACATGGAAGTGGCCATTTAGGAGCATAATGGCAGCACACCATGCATATTAATGAAGGTACGCTGCCTGAGCTCTTAATCTTACATGGAGCGTGTAAGAGTGCATGGGGTGTCTGAGTGCAGAGCTCTCAGAATATACACACCCCTGCAATGAAGAACAGCAAAGTCCCAAAAAAATGAGCGAGACCACTTATAGGTGTATGCATAACCCCAGCAACATCCCCCCACATGTACAAGAGCAGTAGTTAAAACAACAAATAAAAAAGATATTTTTATTATGAAACAGATGAGATTTAACTGTAGGTGTGTGGGTTTGCCCATCGCTTAGCTACGGTTAATGCAGCTTAAATGGCACAAGAGGATAAAAAGCCAAATATATGCAAATGAAGTAGTACGGTAGTAGTGTAGTGGGCAGAACATTTGCCTTACAAGCAATCATTCCCGGTTCAAGTCTCACTGCAGCACATTCCATTTTCCATGGCAAATCACTTTATGACCAATATTTTTAGTTGCATAACCTATGAAATAACATATGTTTGTGAACTGGAGTACTGCATTAAATGCAGATATGAGGAGTCAGTGTCATGTTGCAAAGTCCACAGATACTCACATGTGCCCCATACAGTATATGTACACAGGAATCAGGGATACAAATGTAAGGTAAAACGTGCAATGAATGATAACTCCATACAGCTTCCAAATCCCCCACCTTCCCAAAAACTATTAGACATGACTGTCTAAATTAGTGCAGTTGTAAGCAGGAGTAAGCACTGGTAAGCAAATGTTATCACTATTAAGCAGTAGTAAGTGGGATTAAGCATATGTAAGCACTAGTAAGCGGGTTTAAGCCCGTTTGCGTGGGGGTAAGCAATGCACACACAGGGTAAGCAATATTGAAGCTAACTCTCTGTAAGCATTTTTAACCTGAGGTTAACAGTGCTTACCCTCGTGCAAACCCACACAAACCCTCTTACAAGTGCTTAAAAGTGCCTTCATCACTCTATGCAACAGCCTCTGTTCTGGCCAGAAACAAAATAAACAGCTTTTGCAGGTCTTAAACCCAGAACCCTGCACACTATAGTCACAGTAGTTATCCACTAAGTCATCATGGCAGTACATAAGAATGAGGTATCACCAAACATATCCTCACTATAGTAAAAATCAAGCCGAACATGTGAAAGGAATCTATATACAGTCTTATGTTCTATAACTTACTACATAACATAAATATGTGAACTGGAGTACTGCAGTAAGCCCAAGATATGAGGTGTAATTGTAATAAGTGTTGAGGTCCCCTAATAAACACCAGGACCCCATACAATGTGCATACACATGAAACATGGATACTAGACATATATATATAACATGTAATGAATAATAAATCAATGCCACAATGAAAATATAATGCAAATTAAATATTAAGCAACATTAAGCATTGCACAGGCCAGCTTAGTAGGTGTATGCAATGTGTAGGCCAGCTAACTCAATTTGCCCATTAGTATACCCCTGTAAATGATGCCAATCTTAGGTAATCAGGTTTGCCCCTAGCTTAGCCTTTTCGGAACCATCCAATCACGGCAAAGTGCACGAAATTGGCCCTATGTAAACCCAGCAGGTGGGAATACATATCATAACTGGTTGTAGCTTCCCCCTGCAGGCACCATGTCTGGAATGGGAGAGGGTGTGCACTTTCAGGTGCAGCGCTGGAGCATCCAGGAGTCCAGAGTCATGGCAGGACTGCTTGTCAAAGACCATGAGCAGAGACTGCTGCAGGGTCAGTACCAGGGTTTCCAGTACAAAACAGAAGCCTGGGACTGTCTCACCCATGACCTCACCAGTGCCACTGGCATACCCCGAACTGGTGAGCAGGTCAGGCATCACTATGCTGACCTGAAGCACCAAAAGGGGGATCTGTTGGATCAGTGGATCCAAAAGGGTAGGAGGACAGGGGAGGTCCTAGCAGTGTGTAAGTATCACTCCGCTACCTGTTTAATAATTGCCAGCTCATGTATATTATGGATAGGCATGGCTAAATATTAATCTTATGTCCTACACAGTGGCAAATGAGTGGGCTGTGAACCAGGAGACCCATGGCTGTCACTTGGAGAGGTTGCGACGTGAGGCAGGTTAGTAATACTCTTGCATGTACTGTCATAGGAAATGTATTAGTAAGTCGATTGCCTGTATAAAACCTGTATTGTTCAAGGCAAGTACTGCATACACCAGAGAATATGGGAGGAAGAACCTCATATAGGTTGTATGTAAATAAAAGAATAATAGCCTGACAATGAAGATCTAACTGCTGTACTGCATGTGTTTACTCTGGTATCATACGGTAATGTATATTTGCAATCACTTAATAGTACTGTTGTATTAAGCACTGTTAGCCACACTGTGCAATATAAATAAAAAATGTGTAGGAATGTCTGTATATGACTAGTGTAATCCCCAGAGGTCAGCTACTACAACTGGGAGAGACGTAGACAGAAAACAGTGAAAAGGTGGGCAACAAAATCCCAACATCACACACAATTGAGACGTGAACTGTTGTATTTTTAGCACACACAGCCATGGTTCAAATCCTGGGAGTGGTAGTAGTCTGCATACAGAATCACACCCTACAACTGTACAGATATGTCCAGAATTTCCAGTACATTGGCCCATATCTGCTGCCTGTCACTGTGTCCTCCTGGGAAATCACTGGGATGATCCCAGATGTATAGGCTGCAAACAAGAAATACAACTGATTGTCATACATCTGTAAGAACAAACCTGTCACTCTAGCAACTCCCCAAACAGTTATGAAAGTAATAAGCCATGTATGTCTTAACTACATCCCCATGTTGCCAAGCTGTGACCAGAGTGTGTACAGTAACAGAGTGAGATGTAAATGCATAATACTAATGTGAAACTGGTACTCTGTGTGGCAACAGTCAGGTAGTGCTAACAAACATTGCTCCCACAGGTCCGTCAGATACAAACACTGTGCCCAGAAATAAAAGAGTGATACCCTGTACTGGTACTGTTTACTTTGGTACTGTATGGCATTGTTAGTGTTGCAGTTGCTCTGAATAATAAGGTATTACTCATCGCTGTCACCCACACTCTGCTACATAATAATACTGTCTATGAAATCCTGTATAAGAGTGATGTAATACAAGGTCAGAATGTAACACCACAGGAGAATTATACACAGTAATCAGATAAGAGATATATAGCAATATCAATATAGCACACATAACTGTGATGGACAGTGGTTCAGTGTTAGCAGACACAGCCATGGTCTGAATCCTGGGAGTGGAAGTAGGCTGCATACAGAATCATACCCCACAACTGTACAGATATGTCCAGAATGTCCAGTATATTGGCCCATATCTGTGTCTTGTCACCCTGCCCCCCTTTGAAATCAGTGGGGTAATCCTAGGTGTATAGGCAGCAGACAGGAAATACAACTGATTGTCACACATCTATAAAAACAAACCTGTCACACTAGCAACTCCTCAAAATGTTATGAGAGTATTAGGCTAAGTATGTCCCATCTACACCCCCATGTTGTCAAGCTGTGACCAGAGTGTGTACAGTAACAGAGTGAGATGTAAGTGCATAATACTAATGTAAAACTGGTACTCTGTGTGGCAACATTCAGGTAGTGCTAACAAACATTGCTCCCACAGGGCCGTCAGATACAAACACTGTGCCCAGAAATGAAAGAGTGATACCCTGTACTGGTACTGTTTACTCTGGTATTGTATGGCATTGTGAGTGTTGCAGTTGCTCTGAATAATAAGGTATTACTCATCACTGTCACCCATATTGTGCTACATAATATAACTGTCTAGGAAATCCTGTATAAGAGTGTTGTAAGTCAGTAAAGGTTGAAGAGGGCTATAGTCTACATATGTCCTGGTTCACCTGCATGTGGTCAAGACATGGCCAGAGTCTATGCAAAAAGAGATGGACAGGTATGTGCTTAACAGCCTGGAATCCGTGAGTATGTGTAGAAACAGTTAGCTAGTGTTAAACAGTCCCTCCACAGGTATATCAGGTAAGAAGTGTATACTGCAGGTAAAACCAGTTCATGTATATAGTTGTCGACAGCCATATCACTGTCCAAACCAAGGCAATAGGGTAGTGTAGTAATACTTGTAAGGTACAGATAACAGCACTGACTAGGAAAGTAATGTGAACTACAGGAATATACTAGTTGTTAATTGGCATCTTTCTTTCCCCCCACCATATCTCCAACAATACACTAAATACCCACCTCAATTGGTATGTGATGACTTCACTGCCATGTTGGGACACATGTCCTATTGTTTGATAATTATATAAATCTGTTTCTATGCATGAAATACTTCAAAATTGGTGGCACAGTGCTATCAATGTACCTGCATACTGTTGTTATTACCACTGTGGTACCATATATGCATATGTTCTGCTTGCTATACAACTGTTCCATATCTGGTATCTGGGTTAATGGGAATATCTATGCATGCTGTTATACCTAACCCTGGAATGTGTTGACTATTACTAACCCACATATGTTGATAAACCATAAACACCATAGCACATATGGGAATGCGGGTCCCAGCAGACCCACCTGTCCCACCGCAGCTGGCCGTGGCACCGGGCACCAGCACATCTGGGGCCCAACTTGGGACCTCCTCGTCCATTGGTCCTGCACCATTTTCGGGTGGAACTGCCTCAGATGATGGGGCTCGCCCCTCCCTGGGAGCGGGCACAGACAGAAACTTGTCACCCGTTGCCAGGTCTGAGTCATGGTACGTAGCGAGCTTCACAGGGAGGTCAGAGATCTGCTATGCCAGCTCGTGGGCCATGTGTCATGACTAGAGGGTCGTCTTGGCTCTCTGACTCAGCACCCAACACAGCCACCTTCTGGGCTGTGAAGGTGCAGTGGTGACTGCCCATGGGTGGGGGCCTCAGTCCCACTATTTCCACTAAGGGCTCATGGGCTTCCGATTTCCCAACACCCCTCCCCATCAAGGTGTTTACCCTCCACATGTGTTATATACTGCCCCTGTATGCGTCTTGCTTGTCTTGTCTGTTAACCTACCCAACCTACCTCCCCAAATACCTACTATCCCTTCCTGACATCCCATTCTCACCTGAAAAAAGGGGGTAAATCTGTTCCCACAAAAAAAATCGCCCCATACATAGCTGTCCATTTCACACACATGTCCATTGGACACATGTAATCTGGTCTAATTGGCATCACAACATATTATTGTTGTCCTCACCCCTATCTCAGGGGTTTGAGTGTCCAAATCTACCTCCAAATTCATTGTATATGTACAGCTGTTGCTGTAGAAGAAATGGGCAGCTATGGACCTTCCCTACATACACCTGCATATCCCTAGCTATTTTCCCTACTGTCTTTCCCTCTTTGTGCAGCTTTTTCACCACTTTCCTATCAACCTTTTTTCTTTTCTTTTAAAGAAATTAGCATGGACATAAGTGGGAGGAAGCACTTTTAAGCAGCAGTAAGCAGGTTTAAGCCCGTTTGCACGGGGATAAGCAATGCCTACACAGGTTAAGAAATTTATAAGATGAGTCTAAGAAACAGTATTGGAAGTTAGCAGTGCTTACCTCAACACAAACCTGTACAAACCAGCTTACAACTGCTTAAAAGTGCCTTAATCACCCTGTATCCAACAGTCCTTGTTCTGCCCAGCAACAAAATAAGCATCCCTTGCAAGAGTCGAGCCCAGGACCCTGCATACCATAGCCAAAGTGATTCACCACTAAGCCATGTCAGATACACTGATGTTTCCACAAACATATTGTCCAGCACAGTCATTCAATAGTACAGGAAATGTATTTAAACATGTAGATGTATGTGTGTGTATATATATTTATATCTACATAGATATAAAATATCTATATATGTAGATATAGATACATATATATATATATATATATATATATATATATATATATATATACACATCTATAGATATATATGTCTACATCTCTCTCTCTCTCTCTCTATATATATATATATATATATATATATATATATATATATATATATATATATATAGATATATCTACAGCAATATATATATATATATATATATATATATATATATATATATATATATATATGTAAGCATAAATATATATCTATATATGTATATGCAGACATATATCCATAGATATAAAAGAGAACATACCAAGAACATATATGTCCACATGCACTGTTAATAGGGGTGAGGGGGCCCAAACAACATACATGTAGATATCCCCCCCCCACACACAGCCAAACACGTCTGCCCTGCAATACAGTACCAACTGTTGCAAATCCCATAACCAGGAACTGACACAACATAGGCACAAAATGTTAACAGTACTCCATCTCACCTGTATGATGTCAGGCTGGTATCAGTAACATATCATGCAGTACAGTCTGGCTACCATAGGGAATGTACAATGTGGAAGCAATCAACATTCCTAAGATACATATACACAGACACACACATATATATATATATATATATATATATATATATATATATATATATATATATATATATGTAATTGCATATACACACACAGAGATATGTATAGAATGATACATATGTAGAAGTGCACACAATACGGAACAGCCACTATGCCTACAGATGCCACCTTACCAACTGGACAGTATATGAGCCACACATACAAATGACAATTGTTGCCTGCAACATATACCCAATGAGAGGTCAAAGGATATAACACCACATGCAGGTTTGCATACATGGGAAAGCTTTATTTGTGTACTATTACAGTTGTATATGCCATGTCATATAGCTGTTTAGACTCTGGCATACATATAAACAGACTAATGCAACTGTGAAACAGTTATATTAATACATTATTCTGGAAAGGTTAACGTATGTTGCTGTCCAGGCCAAGGCCTTCTAGTAGTACAATAGTAAAGACAGACTGGGCCACAGGATAACAATCAATCAACAGTAAGTAATGCAGATGTATAGTCCAGCAGCCTCTATCTACACTCTGTACACAATCCCTAGGGGGTAAAAACCTCAGGTGACACAATGGGATGTATCTGTTACATAACAAGGCATAACTGACACCATCACCATCACACTGGCAAACAGAAAGGTCTGTATGGCAGGAAGCAGTAGGCCTGCATTTACCCAAGGTGAATTCTATGGTAATGTACATCCAGATACCTTCAGACAGCTTACCCCTGATACCCCCACATGTTGTAACAGCCAAGCTTAGTTATGGTGACACCCCCCTAGACTGACATACAAGGCCATATACCACGGTTACATACACTGGCCTCTGGAGTGCATAAGGGCACACATGTACTGTGTAGATGAATCCCACACATATATGGACCCAACCCCACAATATGTGTGGGGGCCACAACAGCAGTGGACTGATGGCAGGAATGGCAGCATGACATACTTACAACCCACTACATAACAATCCCTGACAGCATGTCATATGTACAAAGCCTGGTATGTAGGTGGAGGACAGAGGCTGGAACACAGGCCCATATGTGAAATACTGTTGTCATACGCTAAGCAAGTCACTGGTGTTACAGGATAGTCAGCAACATACCCTTAGTCAGGCATATGAAGTCAGAAACACAAATTGATGTATCCAAGTACTGATAGTACTCAACACACACACTGCCAGTGATATATCTGACACAAGACGTGTGTGGTGGACAGACAAAACATAACAGGCACACCTCTGGCCATCAAGTGTATAGGCCTACAGTTGAGAACTATGCAGACAGACTGCATTCCATGTTAAACTAGTATGTACACACAAATCCTGTACCACCAGTACTATACAATGCATACAACACTACTCGCACTCTCTACTCTGTATTTCTGGAACTTCATACAAATATGTAGCTGGCCTGAGTGTGCAAGTTCTTTTGTAAGAGTTATTGTTACCTGCTGTCTGTAACAATGCTGCCCATACACAGGAGGGATGTCCACCATAAAGGAAAGGTAAAGGGACAACGCCCACATGATGTAGGGATTTATAGTAGTGGGTTTCCATGACAGTGGTAAGTGGAAGTACTACACAGCATGTTGCATGGAGGTAGCAAATGGAGGACACTGATTGGTGCAGAGGTCATCACTTGATCATGTGCATCACCTACAAAATCCATGCTGCAATCTATCCAAAGCAGCTCAATCCATTTACTGGAGAGAAACCAAGATAGAGAGAGAGAGAGAGAGAGAGAGACAGAGAGACAGAGAGAGAGAGAGAGTGTGAGTAAGTGAAAGGCAAAAAAAAAAAAAAAAAAAAAAACACAACAAAAAAAAGAAAACATCCATCCAACAAGCTATCCAGAAGAGACATCATTCCCATAACAGGTATGTGAAGTATATATGCATGTAATTGACTGTAGTAATTGGTCCATAATAATGGGATAGATCATGTTGTATGATTTATATGTGCCATCAGGTGTTGTAATGATGTTCCGCTGAACAACTGCTAAGGACAATAGAGTCTGTCCCTGTGGGTAGTGGGCCATAACCGTCAACTGTGCAGAGCAGCACTGACTGATAAGATGTAAGCCAACATAGTGTCTGTTGTGTAATGGGAAGCATGTATATTACTGTGGCCAGTAGCTGGTGGTGGAAGCAATGCAATAATGATGGACACATGTGTTCCGCAGCCCACCACATGCAGGATACTGAGGTTAACCTGTATCGTAGCATGCTGGAATGCTATAGGTATGGAATAGGGTTACCTGCAATCTGGCCTTACGTATACCCCTCTAATGTTAGGCTGTGTCCATATGTGACACCTGTCTGTGTTGTAGCAAGGCAGAACAGTGCAGCTGTGCAGGAAGGTGTTCTGAGATTGTGGACCTGATGGCTAAACGTACCCCATATAGGTATGTATATGTGTGTGTGTGTGTGTGTGTGTGTGTGTGTGTGTGTGTGTGTGTGTGTGTGTGTATATATATATATATATATATATATATATATATATATATAAAATATAAAATATATATATATATATATATATATATATATATATATATATATATATATATATATATATATATATATATATATATATATATATATATATATATATATATATATATATCATGGAACTCATAAACAAAGACATTGGTAACCTTAAAACTCTGGATCCCACCCAGTTCGGGTTTGTGAAAGGCAGATCATGCCTCCTGAAACTGATCGACTTCTTTGAGGCAGTCAACAAAGCCGTAGATGAGGGTAAGGTGGTTCACACAGCCTATCTTGACCTCCCCAAGGCTTTCAATACTATCCCCCATTCTGGAATTATAGCTAAACTCACTAAACTAGGTATAAATCCCTATGTCACAAGATGGGTTGCCAACTGGCTCACTGACAGAACCCACACTGTAAAAGTTGCAGACTCCAAATCTGACCTCAATGCAGTGACAAGTGGAGTACCACAGGGTTCAGTCCTGGGACCTCCCCTGTTTGGTATCTACTTCTCTGAACTACAGGCTAACACAGAAGGCCTCTGGCTAACAAAGTTCGCACATGACTGCAAACTAGGAGCCATAGTCAAGTCCCCAAATGATGTGGACATCCTACAGAAGGGCCTCGCTGAGACAGATGCCTGGTGTCAGAGCCATGGCCTCAAGCTCAATGCCAAAAAGTGCGGTGTCATCCCCTTTGGTAAAAATTCTGTACCCATGAACTACCACGTAGGCAGCAATCTACTTAACACCTAATGTGTGATAAGAGACCTTGGGACCCAGGTGGACAGTAGTCTCTCCTTTGATAGTCACATCACCACAGCAGTCAGGAAGTCCTTCTACATGCCACACCTCATCATAAAAGAGTTCTTATCCAGGAAAAAAGAGGTCTTTGTTCCCCTCTACTCAACACTCATTAGAACCATTATAGAGTACAACGCCCCTTTTGGAATGTACCTCACAAGATATCTGCAGCAGTTGGAAAGGCCACAGAAGTAGCCCACAAAGAGGATTACTGGCCTCAAACAAATGCCCTACACTGACCGCCTCAAAAAACTCCAGATTTACTCCATAGCATATCGCCTACTCCGAGGTGATCTCTGCCTAACATATAAAGCTATGTCAAACCCAGTGCTGTTAGACATGCTACACCTAAAAAAATCCTAATCCCTCCGAGCTACACACTCTAGGGATCATATATATATATATATATATATATATATATATATATGTCAAATGGCTGAAATCTAGAAACACATATGGCCGAGACCATATGCTCGAAATTTCAGAAGCTCGACCTTCTGAACGGGAATTGGCATACAGTGCAGAATGGGAGATGTCCCTTTCTTTGCTGGAGTGTGATCTTGGAGTTAGACTAAATAAGTAGTGGAGGGGTGTGGGGGTGTAGGGGGGCTTGCCCCATTGCAGAAACACTGTTTTGTGTTTTCTTGTTTTTTTTTCTTTCTCTTTCAGAAGGTCAAGCTTCTGAAATTCGAGCATATAGCTTCGGCCATATGTGTTTGGAGATTTCAGCCATTCAACCTTCTGAAGAGGAACCATATATATTATATATATGTATATAGATATATATATATATAGATATATATATATATATAGATATATATATATATATATATATATATATATATATATATATCTACATGTATTTATATATTTATATATATATATATATATATATATATATATATATATATATACATGTATTTCCACAAATATACAGATACCCATATGTAGACATATTTATAAACACATATATACAACATAATATATATATCTACACATATATAGATATATACCTATATGCACATGTCTACATATATTCAAACACGCACACATATATGTATGTAAATACATGTCCCCTATATTACCACCACAGTGTTGCATGATATGTGTGAGGGAACAGCACACATAGCAATACACACAGATATATACAGCTGTCAGTATGTGCAACATGGACGGGTATGTCACATGCAAACCCCTTGTTGGGACCACAATGCCCTTGTCCGTGAAGTAGGGAATGGGAATATGGGGAACTATGGCAGGTATAGTTGTGGAGGTGGTCCGAGTTGTAAGATATAGAGGACAGCCTACAGGGGTGGCATGTGACACATGTGGTGGGTAAACACCCTGGATGGTGTGTGTGATCTGTGATGTGGAAGCCCCATGGGCCCCACTATGGACACAATAGGAACAAGACTCCTAACCATTGCTACTTACAACAGCAGTCCAGGTCCTGAAGGTGCCTGGACTGGAGGCTGAGGAGGAGGAGCATGTGGACCCTGTGAATGTATACTGCGTGCCTCAAGGTGATGTAGCACATCCCATGTGTTTGTGTAGCCCGCTATGGAACAGACCCTGAACCTTACCTCGGGGACAAGATCATGTCTGTGTGTACCCCGGGGGGACAGCATCCCCTGGGTTGGTTCCACCTGAAAGTAGTGCTGGACCAGTACATGAGGAGGCCTCAGGGTGGGTCCCACATGTTAAGTGGCCTGGTAACATGAGCAGATCTGTTTTCTACTGGCAAATGTTCTGTAAACATGATATTGTGTCACTGTTATAGAACATATGTGGGTAGTAATAGTCTACACAATCCCATAACATGTCCAACAGCATGCATAGATATCCCCAATAGCACAGAATGTCAGATGTGCAGCAGTCACAAAGCAAGCATACCACAAGCATATATGGAACCATAGTGGCCCTGACAATGGTATGCAGGTGAATAGTCTGTAACAGGCCAGCAATGATAGTGTCCACACAGGGAACATGGCTACAAACACATAGCACAATGTGTGGTACAATACAATATCTGTCCCACTAGTAGGTAAGCTGTAGCCATACCTATTGTGTTGTGTGCACAGTTTGTTGTCATTTATATGGTGGAGGGTGACAGAGATGTGTATTATGAACTGTGGTAACCTTGCTGTATGAGTTGCTCAGACCTGTTCCCATCCTTATGTCTTTCAGGCAAGATGTCACATGGCCGTCTCCCAGCTTACTCAGCTGCTGAGAATGAAATAGTGCTAAACCACCTAATCCAGCACTATCCTGTCCTGTTTGGGTGGGCTGCCCATGAGCAGCAGGAGCAGACCGCCCTGTGGAATGACCTAGTGCACAGGGTCAGTGATGTTGGACTGCACAACCGCAGTTATGAGCAGGTTCGGCATCATTGTCTTGACCTGCTTAGCAATGCCCATTGGTGTGCGGCTGCAGTCCAGGGTCATCACCTCACAACAGGGGGGACCATGCCATCCACCCCCCAACACGTGTTGAGGAGCTCCTCACCAGCCTCGTGGCACCTGCCCGTCTGCATAGCCAACAACTGCCGGACACCATTGTGGTGGGTGGTACTACCTACACACTGGCTGAGGAGCATGCAGATAAGGCCACAGGGCACATCAGTAGACCACTGTTGTGTATGCATCCACATCTGTACAGGTAGAACATGCATATCTGACATGTCATAGATATAGTTTGTTGCTGCATAGTAGTGATAAACAGATGTGCATACGTGGTAGTATTGTAGACAATAGGAGGGCTGTATGTACTATCATTGTGCAACCTCACCTGTATGTGTGGGTGTGTCTTGGTGGGTGGTTATTTTGCCTGTAGGATCACTCGGGTGAAGTGGAGGGAGGTTGATGCATGTAGGATGCGAGTGTGCATGTGTGTGTGTCCATGTATGCACGTGTGATTGTGGGGTTGTTGATACAGCAGTACTTCCCTTTGGGATCATGCAGTACATGGACATGGACTGACACATGACACACCAGGAATACTTGTCATGTTTGTAATCACAGGACAGCTGATAGTATAATAAGATCTGTAGCATGGAACATGCATTGGGAGGGAAGGTAGACACCAGGTATACTCTTAATATCACATTCAGCAGAGAGGTGGCTGGCAACCCATGTTTGCAGCACTACAGATGGATTGCGGAATTACTAGACTACACCAGGGAGTGTATCCATATATTACAGTTGTCACATGATTGGTTGATTGAGCAGCATATCTGGCATGTACTGAGCAATACTTACACATGATACTCCAGTGCATGATATTATGGAGTGAACATAGTAGCCCCTCACATATAGGGGCCATGCTCATGATGTCCGGACATACACAGGGTGCACACTGAATGACAGCAGTGAGGCAATGTAAACCCACTCCACTCAGGTCAGGGAGGTAATGAAGTAACAGGTCTTGTGTTGTGATCACGTGACTAGGTATTTAGAGGAATGATACATTAATGGTTGGTATTAATGAGTGTATGTTACCAAGTGTGATGCAAAATGGAAAATGCATGTGAATAAATGTGGGACTGTCTGTAAAGTCAGGGACAGGTAGGTATTAAGGATGTGTGTGTGTGTGTGTGTGTGTGTGTGTGTGTGTGTGTGTGTGTGTGTGTGTGTGTGTGCGTGTGAGTGTGTGTGTATGTGTTTGTGTGTGTGTATGTGTGTACTGTTATGAAATGCTGTACAGGTCCTAAAGTGTGTTTATTGTTTTCCCCCACAGGTGGCGAGGTGGGTCAGGGTCCCTCCTGCATGCAATCTGATATTGGTGTCCATACAGACACCGAAGATGATGTTAGTACTGTTGAGACACAGGTGGAGTTATCAGGTGCTGAAACAGAGCCATCATTAGATATCCCCTTTTAGCCACCCCAGCCCCACACACAGTTTCAGTGCCTATACATACCCCATCACCAGTGGCCATAGTGGAGGTACAGCTGACATTTGGTGGCAGTGCACAAAAGAGTGTGGTAACCATGCCTACTGTGTCTGGTCAGAGCAGGCATAGCCGGATGTCCAGCAGGGCACCACATACACAGGTGTCCCAGGGTGCCTGTGGTAGGGCAGCTGGTCATCATGCCCCTGGCAGAAGTGCCACAACTGGTACCGCCATGTGCATGTTTCAGACTGTCATGGCAGTGGAGGCACATATGGAATATTACACCAGACAGCACTTGATGCTGCAAAGGGCTGCTCTAACATCTGCAAGCGACAACTTCCGTGAACTGTCTGGTGCCATCTGTGCTTATACCGAGATCATGGATAGATGGTCTGGTGAGATGATGGCCCTTATCGACCGTGGTTTGTCCATGCTTGAACGTGCGGTGGGAGTGCAACTACGGCCACGTGGATGTAGGCCAGCAACACCAACAGCTGGCAGTCAACATGGACATGCTAGGACACCAAGGGGCTCCTGTAGTAGCAGTACCAGCCCTGGCACTGTGCGGGGTGCTGTCCACACCACACCACAGCAGGCCATGAGCACATGGTCCTGGCCAGTCCCAGGAGGGACCTGATTCCAGCAGACATCTGTCATCATCGGGGAGAGTAGCACATCAAGGCCTGTACCTGGACGTGCCCATGGAACCTCTGGCAGGCTCAATCCATGTGTCCATGGCTAGAGGCAGTGAACTTCACACTCTGCCAGGTATGGTCTGCAGCTGTCCATGAACACCTGTGTAGGGCAGCCACATGGCAGGACTGTGTGCATGCATACCCACACACTATACGAACACACCTAGGGCAGCCCCATACCTACACACATCAAATCACCACGCCCAGTTCACCTCATTACACCCCTCACCCACACACATAGTGTTAAATGTATGGCCCACCCTCGGCCTCTGGCAAACCAACAACACACCCTGTGCAATATGATGATACCTGTGCCACATCCCTGTCATCCATAACACTGATGCAGGGACAGGCTAAATGGTTCTGAGGCACATGGTGACTGTAATACAGTGTACCAAAGTACTGCTGTGTAACATGTTGTCAGGAGTAAAGTTTAATGCACACATGTCAGGTAGTGTATCCATCCAGCAATGATGCATTGTAGCTGTTAGTAACACTGGTTGATTGTGATCTCCATAATGTTATCCAGTTGTGTTGTAGGTGTACATGGGTCAGTAGGAGGATGGTCTGTAGTCATATTCCACAAGGGGTATGGCACTGTGGTGACACTATGGTTGTGACATATCTGGGGTACATTAGAACACACGTCACAGGTTTGTATAACAGTTATTGCCTGTGCCACATGGACAGGTGACCCACTGGGACATGTATAATCTGACCTGATGTAGACCCATCCACATACATGCACACCCTTACTTGGCAATACTGGGACTAGACTCCTACCTAGGTATGTAGTGCTACTGAAGTGTGTGGCTTTCATTGCACACACCACACAGCGTTTAGGGTGCGGTGTGTACCAGGTTGCATGTTACATGCAGAACATCCCCAGACATGTACAGTATGCTAATGGGGGATATAATGGGTGTATATGGAGAATACATAGTGTGACATACCTTCATATACACATTAACAGACACATAACAGGCAGACACACGTCTGAAGACCTGGGTCTATCGCTGCTAACTAACGTGACCATGTGCCCAATGTATTACAGGTAGGCTGCACACAGCACATGCATAACTAGGCTGGATTGTGGTATCAGTTACCTGTATGGTTGATGGTGACTGTGTTAATCATAAAGTGGCACATGAGACATATACCGGGTGTACTGTGGTGTAATGACAGTGCACAGCACCCACATCCCCCAGTGGATATTGTACTCCCTGAAACCCATGATGACAGTCTGATATATCCATCATCACACATTGCCCATGACTGCAATACACCCCATTGTATATCCCAACAGTGGTACTACAGGGATATGCATGTAATGCACATGCCACTGGCATAGTAGGGTGTTGCATTGTCATGCCTCACCTATGGGTAGCAACAACACTACTTGTACTACTGTGTGGCATTGGTTATTGTAATAGGAGTATGCGGCCTCAGAATGCTGTACCCTACAGATATACAGACATACACACATACACACACTTGCCAGAACTCAGTGGGTATCCCATGCCTATAGACCAATTTGTACAACACTGTTGCACTGGTACTGCAAGGCTTGTGTAGCCGGTAGGGAGAGGAGCGTAACAGGGTACATGTAATGTCCCATACAACAGCAGCCACAACTGACTATGGCAATGTATGTTGCAGTGGTTGTGAAGGCCCTCATGGAATTCCCAAGTACAGGTGTGCTAACACACAGACACTGCTATACTCAGTAATGCACATGTACACATGTGACAGTACTGGGGTGCATTGCTGCATGTGGTCATAGCTGTGCACCTAGCTATTGTCCATGGAGAGATGGGTTGTTTAGGGGATGGGTGTACAGTTGTATCCTGCCACCTGCCATGTGGCAGCAGGTAATCTATCGACAGACACCACTGTGGTGACCCTCAGGATGAGTGTGACATGCATCAGCCAATCCTCTGGGTGCCTTTTGCACATGGCCACTGAGGTGATCAAGTTGACATGTATGCAACATGTATTACAACACATGGTTAGTCTCTGTGATGGAGACCTGTACCCAAGTATGTTCTGTTGACTGTGGTAGTATAGTGGAGGTACCCATGGCATGTGGTGTGTACAGGGTGTTGTCTCCTACATGTGCCAGTTCTTACACAGCTGGGCAGACATGTCAGTGTCAATCAAGCATATATACAAGATCACTGTGTATGAACAACAACCTGGAATAACAGTACAAGCATTAAAATGAGCAACTCCAATTTCCCCCTACCAAGCTAACATTTAGGCACTATAAAGAAGAAGGGACACCTTGCATCAGGAAGTAGGATGATGGGAGGAGATCACAGTACAGCCACCTTTCATAGAGGTGAGGATGTTCCTGGCTTCTCCCCAAAGGGGAACAAATGCATCATTGTCAAATAGTGTAGTGTTGAACCTCAGTGCTTAGCTAAAAAGTGCCCCAAGATTCCCAGTTGGAGATGTCCCAGGTGAGTATTAACATTTCTGTAGGTTGTCATCACTAGGTATGATTAATATATATAATGCAGAGTGTGATGGATGACCTCTGGGAGTTCATATTTGTGGCATTTTCAATAGACTTGATCAGATACTCACACAAGGCAGCTTCTTCAAGGTTCACAGACTGTATGCCATACATGATTCACACAGCTGATCCACATCTGCATCCACAGATGATGAATATTGATGGCCACAGTCACCATCATGCAACAACAGCACATACACAGCAACATCAGGTGTGGATGTGCCAGTGAGTAGACAGCATTCGCAGGATCATGTACTTGAAGTTGTGGCATGTCTGGTGAAGATGTCTGGTGAAGAACAATGCTCACAGTTTTGTGTAACAACTACATTTAAGCAGTGCCATGGTACTACTTGTAATACCTCTAATAAATTCAGTTTGCATGGGTTGGGCCACAAATGGGATGCTCCTCCATCTGTCATGAATGCCCTGAATATGTGAGCTTGAGCAAGCTGCAGTGCTACAACTAATGCTGAGGTAGTGTCCTGGTATACACACACACACACACACACACACACGCACACACACACACACACACACACACACACACACACACACACACACACACACACACACACACACACACACACTTGCACACACACTCTCCACTGTAGTCTACAATGTCTCACTTGCTCCACTCATGTATGTCAGTAGCCCATTGCTAGGCATCCCTTAGTAATCTCCTCCAGCCACTCATGTTGCATACATCTCTGATAACATTCCAGGTTGTACAGCACTCTCACATTTCCCTGCGGAAGACATTGCACTTTTGTACTCCATCCCCACTGGTGCATATAAGGATAACCATACCCTACCCTTGGTACTTTGTTCCTTGGGTTTCCTATGTCTGATGCACAATGTGGCAAGTGTATGCATAGCTAAGTATGGTCTGTCCATGGATTGGCATACTTTCCTGCTACTCTTTAGCATATGCTTTTTTGCTCTTGCCATGGTGTACTTTGCTCACCTCTCTCTCTCTCTCTCTCTCTCTCTCTCTCTCTGGAATGTTCATCCCCTGCTGCTGTCCAAGTACTGAACTAACTCCTCATCTTTTTTCAGCCCCAGATGTGTGGCATGCCATAATGGGATGCCCTGCTGTAACTGCCTCCTAAGTATTATTTTATCTAACATTGCACACACTAAAAATATATATACATGTGCCAGACTTCTATTGTAGGGCACCACCGGCTTCATCCAAAAAGTGCTTTTCTATGGTGCCCCTTGTGATAATAGGAGGTACTGCCACCCATGCCAGGAGAAATAGGGCAGTGGATTTGTAACATATGCCAGCACAACTAGCCAGAATTTTGTAGCTAATTATGTCATTTGTATATCAAACTGATTCGTACAGATGCTTGTGCTATACATGTATTTGTGAGGTGTGCTTGTGTTAAAATGTATCAATAGTGTGCCCTGCTGGAAGGAAAATAAATGTATATGCATTATTGTAACTGTTTAAATGTATACATTGTAACAGCATATACTAGAAGGGAAGAGGTTACTCTTAATCTACCTGACTGCAAAATATTCTTGAAATTAAATGAATTTATAGAATAAGCCATAAAGATATTATCCCACAGTTTTGATTGGGGCCAGAGATGCAATGTCTGTGCTAGAGAATAGGTAGTAGGTCCTGTAGGAAGAGTGAACTGGTTTTATGGTTTTATGACTTCCAGCATCTGCACCACATTTGAGCAAAGTTTTATCTGTGTGTGTGGTAACATATAGATGCTAAAATCCTGGTAGCTTCTATGATGGGGGATAATGTGGGAAACAGAGTCAGATGGCCCGATGTATGTGATGTCATTCTATACAGAAATAATGTTTTAATATTAGAGGAGACTGAAGTCTCAGCAGCATTCTATTTTCTGTCTTGGATCTGGCAACAAGGACCATTCACCCATTGTGACTTGCTCTATTCAGTAAATAGGAACAGTAATTATTTTAATCAATCAGGAATAGATAGTGAGACTAGCTAAATACTGTTTTTCTATAACTGTGTCAAATTTTCCATTTGTATAATTTTTAATATTCCCAGTGATTGAAACTCTGTTTTTTACTGTAAATAGATATTTAACAGTTTCATGTTCTTTTATTATTTATTATTAAACATATTTAAACTTCTCATTGTGGCTGGTCCTTTTACAAAAATATTTCAGTTTTAAGAGAGTATGTGCATATATTTATTTTGGAGACAGCTCTGGACACTCCTGAGGTCTTGCTGTCTGGACATCATTGCCATTTGTATTAATATTAACTTGTACAAAGTATAATCAGGTACCCTTGTAAGAACCTTACCGTAGCTTGCAGGGGTTCTAGTAGTAGTGATAACTATGTTATAGTCTGGGCAGAAGGGGGCACAGCGCCTTTCCCAGGTGTGTGTGTGTGTGTGTGTGTGTGTGTGTGTGTGTGTGTGTGTGTGTGTGTGTGTGTGTGTGTGTGAGTGTATGTGTGTGTGTGTGTGTGTGTGTGTGTGTGTGTGTGTGTGTGTGTGTGTGTGTGTGTGTGTGTGTGTGTGTGTTTGTGTGTGTGTGTGTGTGCGTGTGTGTGCAAATCAAATCTCAAAGAGTGTGTGTGTGTGTGTGTGTGTGTGTGTGTGTGTGTGTGTGTGTGTGTGTGTGTGTGTGTCAGCTGCTTGGAGCAGGGACAAAAAGCACTGGTTTCACAAAGAGGGTCTGGGAGGACTTAGCTTGGAACCCCAGCTAAGGACTCATCTCTGAGCTGTGGCAGTGGGGAGTGTTCCTGGGGATCTGTACAGATATAGAGAAGAACCAGCCCCTGGACTAAGTGTGTTTCCTGGGTGCATTTAAGGGAAATTGTGCTTGATGCTGAGAAGTCTGCATCTGGAAATACTGAGTGTATCCATTTGTATTCCAAGTGAATTTCCCTCTCCAGTGTCAGTGGTGAGGATTCAGACTTCTTGATTACTTGCCCAGAGTGTGGATGTCACATCCCTGCCCACAAAGAAACTGTATAACGTGTCGGTGTCATGAAGACCAATTAATATTAAGCATAGACATCTGACACAGTGCCTCTATGGGTGATGATGCACAAAACTGTGGCCTGTCGTGGCTATAATACCCTATTGCATGTACACATTTACTAATGTTGTGGCAACTTCTAGCATGTTTCTACACTTCTCCTATATGTCAATGAGCTTTTTTCTGAAATTATCTGCACTAATTTTGGTTCTTCAAATTGTGCTCTATATACATTTCCGAATTTCTCCACCATCTTGTTTTGCCTTATTTGCATACATGGAGCACCTCCTTTAAATACTGTTACTCACTACCATTTGATTATACAGCAATTAGCATATGCCTTGAGTAGCTCTGCTCTTGTCCTCAGACACTCGTACACAGTGTGTCTGTGAATCACACATGCACCATGCAAGTAGTTGCTCTTTGCTCACCATTGCCTACAGCAATGCAGACAACATTTTTCAATCCCAGCCATAAATAATGCATGCAGACTTTTGTAAAGAAAGCATCAGAGCCATGACCAAACAGGAAAATCAAGTGTCATGTAACATATTTAAAATCAAATTAATGAAGAAAAGACTTTAGTAATAAACATTTAAAAATTGCATGTATCATATATTTCAAAAGCATAACTCAAAATTCAGCAGAAAGCTTTTGTACCATCACACATCTATTTTACATAAAATTACTTCCTTATATTCTTTTTCATAGAAAAAAAATAAAAGCTTAACACAGATGAAATGCAAAATGGACAAGGTATAAAGCAGGTGATCTGGTATGATAAAGGATGCTAATAAAAGAAAGAAAAAACATATGATAAAGCAGGATTAGGAAGTTAGAATAAGAACAGAAATATATGCACTGAAAATAATAAGAATGGAGATAAGTATAGAATTATTCTAAAATATAAAAAAATTGGATTTTATCGGTCACAGGAGAGGCCTGTCTTTAAGCACAATGTGTCTACTTGCATCAAAGAGAAAGTTTAACTGCCTCTAAACCATTATCTAATATAGTCACAAGTGCTTTATTTTCTTGAAAGCTTTCTATGTTATTGGTACGAAAGCTCCTTAACTCAAATGAAAGGAAATGAAATCCTTTTTACAATCAAGAGAGACATTTCTTCATGAGAAGAAAACTGCAGGGCACTGTCAAATCCAAGGTAATGCAAATCAGCATAATATTAAAATGACATGTTGAGAATGTCTGGTCAGCATGGCCTTTCAAAACAAAGGTGCTGTTATTTCTTTATGCATATTCCTATTAACCAAGTCAATGAAAATTAGTAAAGTCAAGTAAATATTTTGCAGAGAAAGAAGGTCCAAATAAACTCAAATAGCAATAGATCACTGTTATTCTAGTTAGCATTGCCACAAAGCATGCTGGGACATGGTTGTGTGTGTGTGCATATGTGAGCATATGTGTGTGTGTAGTCTTTTATAACAGTGTTCAAATTCTGTCACCTTGTTTCCTTGCTGAGTGCAGACGCATTTATTAAGTGAAACTAATATTTTTGTATTACATACTCTCAAGGGTTTTTAAGAACTAACTTTCTTTCTTTCTTTCTTTCTGATAGCTGGCAGCCCCCCCCCCCAAAAAAAAATCAGTCCACTCCCCTACTCTTCAGTCGAGTCCTGCCACATTAAACTGCAGTGAAAGTAGAGCTATAAAGTAATCATATCTATATTTTGTGACAGTTACCAAAAAGCAAATGTTCATGCCAACATGTGCACATCTTATGATTGCATCAGGCATGAATATGTAAGCTCCTTGTTGCTCCTTTGGTTGACTCTCACTCATTTTAATTTAGCTATGTAGATCACATGACCAGAATCAACTTGACCCAGTCCATAAGCTGCGTCAGTCTGGTCTGCTCAGATGCTCAGAAGGGTCATGGTCCTGCACCAGCATGTAGCAGGCTATGTACGCATAAACTGCCCAGCTGCTCCTGATCACCTCGCTCACCCCTACACACACACACACACACACACACACACACACACACACACACACACACACACACACACACACACACACACACACACACAAACACACACACGCACACACACACACACACCTAGACACTGACAGTTCTTCTGTTTCATTCAGGTAACTGGTTACTTTGCTTGAGTTATTTGAATAACGGAGTAGCCATTAGCTTTCCTTTACTATTAAATGCTACAGTACATCACTCACCCTAAAGATGCATGACTTAGAAGTGCAGCTTAGACAACAATGAAATGTGTGAAAGACTTAGTAACCATAAGGGTCTGCTGCTGGAATAGCACACGATTTGGGATCTTGCCTGTTTAGAAAGGAGTCTCTTGTAAGAAGGGTACTGAGTAATAATGATTACTTACAGATCAGTCAGTCTGAATTTGAAATGCAGAGACAAAGAGACCTAGGGCATCTAAAATGGCTGATGGAAATATTAACGTCAGAGATTATAGCTGGAACAGAAAAAAGTTGCAGCTGTAGTAGCAACATTGAAGCCGAAGGGCAGGACTTTCAACACCAAACTAGCAAAATATCTGGTACCCCACTAAACAGCTACCAATAAAGTGTATGGACAGGAAGGAGCTAACTGGTTAAGTGGCTCTATAGTGATAACCCCAGCCCATCAGAAGTAAAAATGTGAACAAGGCACAAGAGATTGTAACCCTTAAAACTGCATTGCAGGTCGTACAGATACTTGGCAGTACGTTCAACTCAAAGGGAAAAGGAGTGATATTATCCAATATATTAGAAAACTAAATGAATACTTCTCAGCTTTATCCACAACCACTAAAGTGGTTTCATTATCAGGTAGTCCACAGACAATGAAAGAATAGACTGAGTAAGAATAAGTGAAGAAAGTAACAATGAGCCACAAGAAAACTCAGAAGGCATTCCTGTAGGAGAGAGGCTAGAGAGGCAGCCTACCTAAAGAAATATGGTGTCCAGCAAAACTCACAAGAATTTTAGAATCAGTTGAATGATGTGTATTTTGTAGCTGATGACTTTTCAAATGCAGATAGTGATAATTATTAGGATGTGTACTTCCAGAGATTATCTTCCACCATTAGGACAGTTATCCTTATAACTTAAAAAAATGCAAATGTTGCAATGGGTTGTAGATAAGGCAGGAAATATCTGGCAATCTATAAAGTGGGACAAAAGACCTGCCAACAAAAAGGGGCAATGAATACCTACTGCCCAAACCCAGTTACTAGAAGTCAAAGCTTCTGATATTTTGGAAAGGAGTGAAATGTGCATCCTCATTTGAAAGGTTGCGAACGAGGTAAAATAAGCAACCTGCACAGGTTAATACCCATATTTAAGCACAGGGTAGTTCCATTTCCCCTCTAGCTCAGCAAATGCCTCCTGTTCAGCAACCTGAAATAGAGTTGTCTCTTCAGTCCAGATCTCCATGGACTTATTCTCCCCCTGAATCATGTCTGAGCCAGGGACAATCATGTACAAGACAGAGTCCTTGTAGACAAAATAACAGAAGATACAAATGGGGTAAATATATGGTTCTGACAAAGACTATTACACAGGGTACTAAAATTATAACAGGAGACCAGCTCAGAAGCAAACGTAATTCTCTTATAGAAAAGAGATGAGAAGAGATTCAGGCAGAAATAAGATCACTGGATGAGATCAGACAGATAAAGGAGCATGTAGTACTCAGGTCCCTGTTCCAAAATTTCTGGAAAAAAAATCACTGTAACCTATTTACCATACCCTGTGCCAGGGGCAGCCATCAATCCCACCCTCACTAACAGCAGTACTTTCAATAACCAATAACTAACTGCTTATAGTTCACTTCAGTCATGCTAAATGATTCTGATATGGCTACGGATTAAAAAAGTACACAAACTAAAGGTTACAGAAAACACAGTCTTCAAAGGTGGCCCCTCACTGGCAGTAATGTTGATACAGCCTTGCTGCAAAAAGGCAAAGCATATCTTACTTGGGCAACATATTTCCTAAGAGAAGTGCAGATAGGTCCTACTTTAAAGTAAATCTGGGAAACAACATAAATCATGAGATCTTAATAGACTCAACAGCTGCAGTAGCTCTAATGTGAAAGGACTTCTATAATAAGGTGAGCAGAGCATCAAAATATTTAAAAAGACTGAAAACCTCTCAGATGGTCTGCAGCTTATACACTACACAGGAAGGGAACAACCACTCTCAGGGAAGGTACAGCTAAAGGTAAGATTGGGAAAATAGAAGTGAGCCATCCAATGCATTTTATTGGAAATCCAGGAAATCATTTCCTAATCAACAATGATCGATAAATGGTCCAGTAATTGTGATTTTCATGAGGTCTTGTAGTCACAGGTGAATAAGCCTATTTCCTTTGAAAGGAGTGTTAAGGTTCATAAACAGGCATCATCATACAATTTAGAAAAAAAGGTGATGCTGTGATAAAGTGTTTTTGCACCAGATGTGTCAATGCTTGGAAAAAAAAAATTATTAAAAATATTTTATTATTATTTTTCTTTTACCTCATTATTACTACTACTGCTCATTAAGCAGCCTCTTTCATTGTATAATGTACTGTATATGGCATCAGACTGTATACCTCCTGTTTTTTTTTGTTTTTCCATTAAGTGATGTACTTTACCTGTACATTGAACTAGCCTGTATGCCTCCTTTTTGCATTATTTAATGTGCCTCCATGTCATTTTTGAAACTCCAGTTTTCTTCGCATTTGATATCTCTTCTTCAAATGATTTCCTATTAACCGGATTTGTCAGTGTATATATTACTATAATTTCATTTTTTGTATTTCTTTGTAATTTTTTATGTTAACAGTTTGTCGTGGAGCTTATCTCCCCGGGCCTCTACTGAAAATGGACATATATCCAGTTAGACTAGCCTGGTCAACAAATGTAAAATAAAATAATAAATAAATAAATATCTAACTTCATAGAGGCAGAGGGCATATTTGGTGCATATCTCAAAGCAGAATATAACAAAATCTGAAATCTGAGATAAATGCCAAAGTTCTTTATTAAAGAAGTAACTCCTGTCATCTCAAAAAGTCAACCAAACACTGACATGGCAGTGCCACATGCTACATCCTATTCGGAAAATGCAAAGGAAAGTTCACCAGGTCATAAATCTCTTTAATATGACAGAATATAAGGACTTGGGTATTATTATATATATAGTAGTTTTAGTTATAGGACCAATGCCTTAAAACTTAGTGCTAAGGCACTAAAACGTATTGGTTAAATTCGTAACAACTTTTCAACAAGAAATACAGACTGTCTCTAGAGGTTGTTCATAACAAATGCTTGATCCATCATTGGGTACAACATATTAAAAATAACGAAAAATAACGAATGGCAAGCAATAAAAAATAATCCGTTTATTGTATTAAACTAAAGCGCTTTTCGTATGTAGCATGCACGAACTTCATCAGGAGGGTACAACATATTGTTTTGCTCCTACAAGAATGGAGATCTCTTGGTTTTAGAATGTATTCAACGAAAATTTGCAAGGCAAATTATTACTTGTTGGAATAAATCATATTAATCTAGACATGAAAGACTAGGCTTCTTTACAATCAATTATAGATGGCTTATCTAGCCATAAAGTTTATCTAGGGATAAACTTTATTTGGCCTACAAGGAGCTTTGGATTGAAGACCATTGCTCCCTGCTAAATATCAAATTGTTGAAAACAAGTAAATTTTTTTTCCTTTTAGAACAGAGGAATCAAAGACAGTCTTAAGAGAAAGTTATCTGATGCAGTCAATGGTTCACCCTTGGAAAAGAGTTCCTTTATATGTCAAACAGTCTTCTTTTTTACAGGTATTTAAAAAAAAACAACGAGACACGTGGATGGATCCCATGGTATATACATTTATTGAAGAGTCTGTGTTTTGAATGGACTATGGCATTTACACAGGAGCAAATGAACAGCTGAACAATTTGCAGAATGTAGGCAGGGAGAAATGAAATATATGTGTTAGTTAAAGCAGAAGGTTTGGAGTTACTTAACTCTATTTTGTGCTTGGATTATGAGAGCTGCCTAATGAGTAAGCTGTGCTCTAGACAGTTAAAGAGACAAAGATCTGATGTGAAATTTATTAAAAAGTGATAGTTGCTAAAAGGTGTTCCCAATCACGAATGGAAGCTAAGAGTAAATTAATCTGTGCTTTAACTCTTCAGATAGGCAAAAGAGACTTTAGCACCCTGTGCATGCGATAAGGGGCCTAAACTTATCAGAGTGTGTATATCTTATTAATGACATGTTGTGGTCCTGTACAGTGGGGGATCTGGTACCCCTGAGTGTAATTCCACAAGGACTGAAATGAAAACAGACCATGTCCCAGATGTGTGAAAGTGCGGCTGTAACTACTACAGTCATTTCAGCCAATGTCAGAGAACTCTCTTTGAGTACTAATATTAAGATACCAAGAAATGTCTTGTCAAACTGTATTGCTTGTCCTTAGCAAATATTTGAAATATAAGGGGTTAAAAATCACACTCTCTACCCTACTTAGATATCATCTATAGATCAACACATACTGTATCTGGGTGCATAACCCAACAGCAAACCCTATTGTGTAAGAATTCTCTTTCAGCTAGGTGCAATAACAAAAGAGTCTTTCTATGATTTGTTATTTGCTGTTCATTTTAGTGGTGAGTTACTATACAGTGTCATGCAAAACA
The DNA here is from genome assembly GCF_019279795.1 of Protopterus annectens. Lineage (NCBI taxonomy): Eukaryota > Metazoa > Chordata > Ceratodontiformes > Protopteridae > Protopterus > Protopterus annectens. Next base: position 1,936,411,038 of record NC_056729.1, on the reverse strand, counting down.
ATGACATGAATGGAGAAGTCAAATCACTGGTAGATTTATTAATCCTACTACAGGAAATCTTTCCCTTTAATAAAAGAAGATAATGCTCGTGAAAAGTGAACCATTACCTTGTTCTTTTTTAAGCACTGAGAGAAACATAATAGCTTAGAGAAGTGTGCACAGTTAATATGGGAAAATGTGTCTATCATTCAGAAAGATAAAGTGGAGCATGATAATAACTTGTCTTCTGCAGATTTCCTGAGCCAGATGGAGCAGGCCTTTCAGGCATGCAGTTATGTGACAGAAAACAAGATAGAACTAAGGAGTACTCTTAGGTACTTAATTTTGTTATGTCCCCATAAACATGGGTATTGCTGCACCGATTTCTATGTGGGTACATATTGTATTATAGTATTATTGTGTATTACTCACATTTATTGTTTCCTTCATGTATTGCTGTGCATTAATGTTAACAATCTTCAGATATATAATGCGGCAATAAGTAACCAGTTACAAAAGAAAGAACTGGTTAGCTGCCTGAATGTAAAGAGCACAGAAAAAATCAAAGACAGTGGAAGTAAGAGTATACAGGTCATTCGCAATTCAAAAGATGTTTTCCAGTTGGAAAGCAAAGGCCTATTGGCTATTTTTAGTGATGGCTGCTTGCTTCTCAGCTCACAAATAATGTTGACCAAATGATGCTACTGAAATTGAGTAGATTTCGAAGTTATACATTGAAATGGGCATTTATCCTTCTTTGGGATATTAAAGTATCAAAAGGTCAAAAAAGTAATAAATCCAAATAATGTTGGGGTCTAGGTTTGATATCAATTTAGTTTGCAGATGATGGGGTACTGGGGGTAAAAAACCCAAATGAGGTATTACCAGACATCATGCATACCATAAATATATTTTCAGAAGCCTACAGGCTCTCCTTTAGTGTGAACAAGATTGTGATATTCCCACTAAACATGGCGGACTAACAGGAGTGGAGAAAGGATGCGACCTATTTTGGCTTTAACATGATTACTGAGACAAACAATGTATCTATTTTAGCTTCACTCAAAGCAATATGTCAGGTACAAATTTGAAAAGTTTATTAAATCTACTGCATTAGAAAATAAATAGCTAGAAACAGCTGAAATTATCCTTTCTCCAGAGAATTCAAGCAGTTAAAATGATGTTGTTGCCTAGAGTGTTATTTAATTTTTAAACCTGCCTCAGTTAGTGCTTAGACCCAAGATAATAATGTCTGTTCAAAAGCCAATTATGGCCTTTCTGTCAGATTACAAGGTCCTTAGGATTAGTAGGAAGAAACATTTTGTTCCGATTTGCAAAGATGGTTTAGGAGTTTCTAACTTGAAGTTTTATGCTAGACCAGCAGAGGAGATACAGTTTGTTAGAGCAAGAGTTTGTCCAAGTCTCTTATGGTTTTGGGTGGAACTTGACGTTATTGTTACAAAAAAGCGTCAGAAGGGTTTACATACTTCAAACAGACTATGGGATCCAGAAGGTTTAAATAAATGGTTAGCAGACCTAGGGAGGAAGTTTTCTAAAGGAAAGGGTACTTTAGAATTATTATAACTGCTGTGGTTCAACAATCAGATCTGGATAGATGACAAAATTATGGTATGGAACTCTTGGATAAATAATAGTCTTGTATATCGTATTGATGCCTAGGGTTCAGATTTTAAAGTTTTGAATTCATCCAAGATATTACATTAGTGACAATATCTTCAACTTATGTCCTGCATAAATGGGTTAGGCTCAGTAGCAGATGCAACAAAACGGGCTATGTGTGCCTTTTTTCTACTACTAAGGGAGCAATATCACCCCCTTTCAAACACGTTGCAGCTTTTTATCTTCTATAAATTCTATACGGGCTCCCATGAGTTAAGCATATATTTTGTGAAGCTCAAAGTGAAATGGGAAAGGTGGATCAAGATACCTATGTCAGCAGAAAGCTAGTCCACCAGTTTTACCAGCTGGTCTAATCCCATTTATTCCTGTCCAGCAGGCGTTTTGCTACTTATGACAATACATGTAAGGCAACACTCTCTTTAGATCTTTAGAAGGGGGATTAAGGTTAATAGCTTATAGCATATATATATATATATATATATATATATATATATATATATATATATATTTAGTCGACATCTGTTTAGTCAACAAACTTTGATCAACTACACAACTGCACAATTCCTGAGGTAGGGATATATTCCTTTTCCCGGAGATTGTGCAACCTCAAAGTTATATATAGTACATATAATTAGCAGGGATATGGGAGTACACAGGGCTCATAACCCCTCCCTGAGAATTTTGCTCATCACATGCATAGTAGAGTGTCGGCATTTGCAAAGTCAACCTTTTGTGGTTGACCTTGTGAACATTGATGTTTGAGTCATTGGTTGTTTATCAGCAGATCCACCCCACCTCCACATACACGTATATATATATATATATATATATATATATATATATATATATATATATATATATATCTATAGTTCCATTTCAGAATCTCAAATTACTGAAAACTTGAACTTCATATAGTCGAGACCATATGATCGAGTTTTCAGAAACTCAAAATTCCAAAGTGAAATAACAAAAAAAAAAAAAAAAAAGTAAAACACATTGTTTCTGCAAACCCTCCGCCCCACCCCTAAATATACCAACTCCAAGATCACACTACAGTGGGGAAAAGAGAAATTTCCCATTCCGCGTTGTATGCAGAAGTACAGAACGGGAGATTTCCTGTTTCCTCTCTATAGTGCGATAACGGAGATGGCATATTTAAGTAGAGAGGGTGCAGAGAGACTTGCCATTCTGCAAAGAAAAAAATTTTTTTAACACTTCACAATTTTGGGTTTCTGAAAACTTCACCATATGGTCTTGACTATATAAAGTTCGAGTTTTCAGTAATTTGAGATTCTGAAGTGGAACTATATATATATATATATATATATATATATATATATATATATATATACTTTCTTACATAACACTGATTTAAAGTCTTCCATATCATTCATACCTATTCATATAGATGGGTCTACTTCAGTTGAACAAATTAACATAAAACCGAAACTGAAACCATCGAGATGAAATCAATGAACGTTCAGAAGAACGATAGTTTACAAAATCGAAACTTACAAGATTGAAATATATCTGTTTCATTCCAATTATTAGTTCTATAAATAAACATTCTCACTGCATTGTTTTGTATTGCGTACCAGAATAACACAATGGCGGATGCTATGTATCATATACCCGGCACTCTCGTCACTGTCTATAGAGCCAAAAAGTAATGGAACAAATATATATACATTTCAATCTTGTAGTTTTAATTTTGTTAAGTATCACTCTTCTGAATGTTCATTGATTTCTTCTCATGTTTTCAATTTCAGTTTTATGTTAATTTGATCAACTGAAGTAGGCCTATATATATATATATATATATATATATATATATATATATATGTATATATATATATATATATATATATATATATATATATATATATATGTATATATAATGTATGTGTCTGTGTGGTGTGTGTGTGTGTGTGTGTGTGTGTGTGTGTGTGTGTATATATATATATATATATATATATATATATATATATATATATATATATATATATATATATATGGGTCCCTTTCAGTACACCGACACGCTAGAAGGCCGACACTCTACAGAAGGAGACGAGAAGACCGACGACTCAGATGATCGACAAGGTGAGATCCCGATGGACGAAACACCAACATGGGCAAGGTGTGAGCGCGACTCGGTAAGTGTGCGATAGAGTGAGGGATTTAGTGTTAGGGAGCAGACAGGTAAGTGTGCGATAGTGAGGGACTGTAGTTTTAGGGGCGGGTTAAGTGAGTTAGGGTTAGGGTGCGGGTAGGGTAAGTGTGCGATAGTGACGGACTATATGTTTAAGGGTGGGTTAAGTGAGTTAGGGTTAGGGTGCAGGTAGGGTATGTGTGCGATAGTGACAGACTGTAGGTTTAGGGGTGGGTTAAGTGAGTTAGGGTTAGGGTGCGGGTAGGGTAAGTGTGCGGTTGTGTCGGACCTTAGGGTTAGGGTTTGGGTTAAGGTTAGTGCATGTATAGTTGTGTGTAATGTGTAGTTTACGTTTTGTGTGTCGGTGTTTTGGGTGTAGGTGTTATGGTGTTCGGTTTTGTGCGTTGTCGGTATTGTGTGTTGTCGGTCTTTTGGTGTCGGTGTTTTGGGTGTCAGCTTTGTGGCGTGTTGGTGTAGTGAAGGGGATCCATATATATATATATATATATATATATATATATATATATATATATATATATATATCTGTGGATCTATGCTGATCCATTGAAATTCCATTTCATCGAAATGTAAACCCTCAAACTCACTTTGTCAAAAATGCACTTTTCCGAAACACAAAATAATGAAAAATAAAACTAAACACAAAAAAAAAAATAAAAAAAAAAAAACATAAAAAACTAAATCACAGCACCCCCACATCCCCTACTTAAATATACTAACTCCGAGATCGCACTACAGTGGGGAAAAGGATATACTCCCTTATCCCCACTGTAATGCGATTCGGCAAATTGGCTTTCGCGAAAGTGCACTTTCGATGTAGTGCACTTTCGCGGAAGTGGGCTCATTCTTCTGTTTGTCGATGAAGTGTACTTTTGACAAACAGGAGACCCACATATATAGAAAATGTGGAACGTGGAGGGGAGAGTTTAGTATATAACATTTCAAGAAGAATATTATCTTAAAGTGAAGTTAGCCTACTGAATAAAGTCTGATGTTCATTCCCGCATGTCGAGCGGATTTATCAGATACAATCATTGAACTGTGAACTTTTGTTAGAAATGTAGCTTTGGCAATGCTGTATGGGCATTCAGAACCAGGTACTATGACTAATTTGTTTATAAAGCCCAGTCAGTTTATGCCACCTATACCACCTGCATTAGATATATTTGAAAAAGCTTGTGAAAATGACATTTATAATTTGTTTAACTTTGAAAGTAGACATAAGAATTTTTGTAATTTAACATATGATGAAAGTCAAGCTCTCAAACTTTTGCAAGTTGACACTGATATTTTGATTAAACCAGCTGACAAAGGTCATTCTTTAGTAGTAATGGACAGATATTTTTATTTTTCTTCTATGTTTAAACTATTAAGTGATGTGAAGACTTATAAAAATATTGATATTCAGTCTGTTGAAAATATAACTATTCGTTATAATAATCAAATAGATAATTGTTATAGACAGAAGTGCATACCTGAATATTTATTTATGTATTTTAAAGCTGAACATCCTACCATTCCTGTATTGAATAGTTTACGTAAAATACATAAAAATATAAGAACACCACCATTTAGACCAATGATTGCAGGTACTAGATGGATAGCAGAACCTGTTTCTATTTTTATAGAAAAACAGTTAATAATATTAATCAAAAACATGATATCATTCTGAGAGATTCAGAAAATGTTTTAAAAGAATTTTACAGCTTCCTATTAACAATTACATTAACTGGAGATGAGTATCTTGTCACACTGGATGTTGTATCTTTATTTATGGTTATACCAAATGATAATGGAATAGATCATTTACGTAGTTTTTTGAATAGTTTTGATACTATGACATTAGAGAAGATAGATTTGATATGGTTTCTGACAGAAGTAGTATTGGACTGCAATGTTTATACATTTGATAAATATTATTTACAGACATCCGGAGTGGCCATCGGATGATTAACAGTTATGCTAATTCAGTCATGGCAGACTGGGAGCTGAAATGTTTATTAAATAATCATGTTTTTAGAGATAATATTTTATTTTATTGCTGCTTTGTCGATGATCTGTTTCGCCTTTAGAGAGCTACTTTAAGGGACTTAGATTTGTTTATAGAATATTTAAATGAGAGCAGTGAGTTTTTAGAAGTCACATCTAAAAATTCACAGGTTGATATTGAGTGTTTAGATATTAAGATATTAAGAGATAATAGTAATAAGTTATATACAAAAATGTATAGGAAAGAATGCTATTGTAATAGTTGTGTACACCATTCTAGTATGCATCCAGAAAGTAGTTTCTAATCAAACTCTAAGAAGTTTTAGATTACATCCCAGAGATTAAGATTTTCAAGATAATTTGGATATTTTGAGGCACAAATTTACAAACAGAGGTTATAAGAGAAAGGGGATTGACCAGGCTTGTTTAAAAGACAGATTATTGAGAAACAGTAAAGGTAAACCATATTTTTTGACACCAATGGGGAATGCTTTACATGTTGAGGTATCGAGTAATGACAGACAAATAGCACTCTGTTTGTTTCATACTACTGATAGTGTGGATATTTTTAAATTATAATTGGCACATTCTCAGTACTGATACATGAGTTGCAGAACTAGTTGGTGAGAAAACTATGTACATTTATAAAAAATAAAAAGTCATTGAAACAAGTCTTATGTTATTCTGAGAGACATCATATTAATGAAAGATTGTTTAGTGGAACTAGGACTTGTAATAAATGCAATTTCTGTTGTTATTTAGACATCGGTGGTATATTTGTATATCCTACTACTGGGAAGACGTATAGATTTAATACAGCAGCCAACTGCGATAGTAAGAACATTGTTTATTTAGCACATTGCGTGATTTGCTCAGTGTTTTATGTTGGTAAAACCAACATAAGGCTGAGAGAATGTATCAGAGATCATTATTACTGTTACAAGAGAGGACAAGACTGTAGTGCTAAACATATGTTGCAATTTGGGGAGAGGCACTATTTTACATTTTTAGTATTAGATCTGTTAGATGAATTCAACAGGTTAGGTGATGCAGTTAATAAGACTGAATGTAAAGAACTTAGATGGATATTATTATTAGCGGCACATAAAAGACCTGGATTAAATTACTGTGTACCCCTCAAACCTATTACTAAAGATAGGAAATTAAGAAAACATGTTTAATTGTTTAATTCTGTTTACATATTTAAGTCTCATATAGATATATATATATATATATATATATATATATATATATATATATATATATATATATGCGTGTGTGTATATATATATATATATATATATATATATATATATATATATATATATATATATATATATATATATATATATATATATATATATATATATATAAGGTCTATATTAGAACACTGAAGTTTCAAAACATCAAATGTTCTAATATCGACCCCTATTCAGTGAAAGCTAAAAACATCGAACATACAGAACAGCAAATTTTTTCCTAGGCAAAAAATTTGCTGTTCCAAAACACATACACACAACACAAGCACACTAAACAAACAGCAATCTACACACATACACCTAAAATCTTACACCTAACCCTACACTAAACTATACACACACCACTAACTATCTGCTTACCTTAACCCAAACTATCACCCTATGGTCCGTCACTATTGCACAATTACCTCAACAGTACCCTAATTCTAACTCATCTACCCCGCCCTAACCCTCATGTCCACACAATCACAAACTTACCTGAACCACGCCCTAACACTAACTCACCTAACCCGCCCTAACCCTCATGTCCCCACAATCGCACACATACCTAACCCGCGCCCTAAACCTCACGTCCACACAATCGCACACATACTTTACCCGCACCCTAACCCTAACTAACCTAACCCACACTCAATTGCACACTTACCTGAACCCGACTCATAACTTTCCACCACAGAGCTGAAAATACCGAAGCGACAGAAATGGCAACCGAATTCTTTCCCTAGGAAAAAATTCGGTTTTCTGTTGCTTCGATATTTTCAGCTTTTCCTGAATAGGGGTCGATATTAGAACATTCAAAGTTTTGAAACTTCAATGTTCTAATATAGACACATATAGATATATATATATATATATATATATATATATATATATATATATATATATATATATATATATATATAGATAAACTGTTTTTATATAGGTATCTATTTTATTCTATGAAATTTTGGGAATTTGTATTTATAAATGGTGTCACGTTAATATGAAATGGTATATGGAATGGTTATAGAAGTGGTTATTTTAAAAGAATGAGTATGCTTAATTGATATTTCTTTTTGATTGGATGTTTGAGAGATGACTTGATATATAATTAAATGTGTTTTATATTGGTTTTATATTGATTTTATATGGTCTGAAGAAGCAATCCAGAGGAATTGTGAAAGCGCTTGCCTTTACAAAGAAATATATTTTTGCACTTTATCAGCTCCGTTTTATTTTATCGGACTTTGGGAACCATTTTGTGGTTGTCTGCCAGGAATATACATCATTTGTGTCTTCGATTTTGTTTTCTGAGTATTTTTTACTGGCTGGGCATTTTATTTGTTCGTATTCTTTGAACTTGTTGACTTGTGCAACATCTGCCTTTTGTCTGTTTCACTTTATTCCTAAATCTTGTTATATCGCAAGTTTTATCATTTTATTCCCAAAGTTTATATTGTAGAGATTCTTGTAAATAGGAAACTACCTTGCGTAGCCATCTCTGTTATGTAATGACCTTGTTTTATTTGTACATCAGAACTTTTTTTCCTGGGCCTCCACTGAAAATGGGCTCTGTTTAGCTCAGTGGACTTTCCCAGCAAACAAATGTCAATAAATAAATACATATCTTTCTGTGAGTATCTCTGTCTCTCTTTCGCATGCATAGTATATCTATCACTATGTAGTGCCAAATAGATATATACTGTTATTTATATATATATATATATATATATATATATATATATATATATAT
>NC_056729.1:1936357271-1936399771 GCF_019279795.1 Protopterus annectens | reverse complement strand
AGTTGGCATGTTTGTGTGTGAGGCTGTTACAGCAGTATACATCATGTTATAGAGCCATATGACATGTGAACTTAGCTAGCATAATGACCAAACAGCCCTCATAATCAGAGACATCTGTATACCCATCGGTGCAGGACCAGCGCATATTGCCCCAGTTCAAGAGGGACTCAGACAGATGCTCTGTGTTGAGATGATGGCCACCCAGCAAGTCAAACAGATGGCATTTGCTGAAGTCCATTAAGGTGCTCTGTGTACCATTAGGCAGGGTCTGTTTAAAGGGTATGTTTATGCCTGCTAGATAAATGTCTCCTACAAGCATGTAGTACAAATGTCACATAGTAGGTTTACGTCCTTACAGTGAGTCATCCATCTACTATTCTCCCTACAAATAGGCAGCATATGCACTCCAGCAGGGTCACACCTTGCCCTGCACCAGACCTTATCACAAATTATGAATGCATGAGTACACTGACTGCTGCCATTGTCCTTGGTAGACTGTCATACAGATGTGAACCTATAGATCCATATACGTATACTGCTGTACCTTGCTGAAGTCATATTTCTGCTGTGCTGCCATGCCATGCTGTGCCGCTTCACTGCTGCTATGTTTGCATATGTTATCCACTAAGTCGCCTGGAACAGAAACATAAACAGGTCCATGGCATACCTGTCATTGTGTAACAATACCACCAGTATAACATCATACAACATGAGTTCCACAAAAGTATGTTGCATACTCATGACATATGCCAGCATACAGTGTATGTTGGTGACCACTACAAATTGCATGGCAAAACAATACTGCCTTACATATGTACATGTCAAGTAATATAGTCACCCTGTGCATGTGACACATTGCTTCATTTCCCTGCATTGATGGGAAGGATGACAGAGATGTGGCACAGGTATCAGCACAGGGTGTTGTGTGGGGTTGCTGAAGGCCTACGTTGGCCCAAACAGTTGATCGCATGTGTGTGTTATTCAGGAAGGGAAGCAGGTTAAATATACCATGGAGAGATGTTGTGTGTGTCTGTAGATGACCTGCATGTGACAGTGATGTGTGACTGTGTGCATGTACACAGTCAAGCTCAGTGCTAGCCCTACAGATGTGTATGTTGGACAGCTTTGGATTGTATATAGTAGTGTTGACAGTTCACCATCTCCGGCTCTGAATATGAGGACTGGCTCTGCCAGGAGTTGCACTGGCACCACAATGCCCAAGGTCAGACACAGTGCTAGTAACTGATGGTGACTGCTGTCTGCTGGGACCATGTCCCCCACGGGACCAACCATGGACCACATGTCCATGTCCTGCCATGTAATGGAGTGGACAGCATTCTCCCCTCTGTAGCACTGGATGCACTTCCACTATGGGAGCATAACTGTGCATGGCCACATGGACATTAAGCAGATGGTGTTGCTGACCTATGTCATGGGTCCAACTCCCAACTCCAACCACATGTTCCAGCACAATGTGCAGTTCAAGACAGACACTGTCTGAGTCCACCATCTGTCCACTGCATCAGTGAACTGATCCATGGTGTCACTAATGCAGTGGAGGAGTCACTCATGGATGTTAGACTGCGCTGCATCCATAACCCTAAGCATATATCTGGTTTTCCATTCACAATATGTCTGTGCCTCCATGACCACTCACAAACATGTGCCACGTGACCCGTGATGTGACACCTGCAACAGGTGATGAACAGACAGTAGTCCTCCTATGAGCACCCCTGTCAATCTGCCTTTGTGGAATCTGGCCAGCTCTCTGGCTATGGCCAATGTCTACACTCACTGAACCCATAGTTGCCACACTGGCCTGGTCAATGTCTCCACCGTCTGACTATCCAAAATTTGAGGTCTGTGGGGACTGGGTATCTGTGGCTATACTGGCTGTGTGTTGTATCAATGGGAGCAGAAGAGGGATGTCAACCTCTGGGACAGATTCATCCCCAGACAACCCCACCTGTGCCTCACTGTGGCCACCACCATCATCAGAGTCCAAAGAGACACTGACATCAGGTTGTGTAGGGGAGAGACTCCAACCCACCAGTCACCTGTGGAAGCCAAGACAAAAGCAGTACATTACTACCTGCACTATTATGTATGGAAAATCCAGAAAGAGTTATAATAATGAGGATCCAAAATGACATTGCCAGTCTCACATCTTTTCATCTCCGCTTTCATGCAGAACAGACTTCCTCATAACAAAATACACACTTGACTCAAGGCCTTTATAACAAGCATGTCAGTTAAATCATGTGAAATTTGACCAATACAATTTACCTTTTAGGTATGCAGTATGACACAATACCTGAAAAAACAGCACATAAAACTCAGTTCACCTATCTTAACAAATATATACAAATGCAAGTTTCAATGCCTAAGGTATGTATCATCGACCTTTCAGTTTTTACAAGGCATGTTGGATTAACTGGCTCATGTACACCATGAGGCTTATTCACTCTGAACTATAAGTGCAAAAGTGTTTCTGCTCATTTAACTACACTCCAGTGAGTACCCACTCTAGGAACCGTAGGTAACTGTTCCAGACTAGAACATACAACATTCTACTCTGGTTACACACAACATTAAGTGTACACAGGGAATTATCCTGGCCCTTAACCATAATGGCATATAGATGTTCAATAACACAACAGTATGAAGCTTAGCAGGAGCAAGACCATGGCCTTGGAGAACTCCCTGATGGACCTGTAAAAAAGGTGAGGGTGAGATAATTTCAGTACTACCACATGTTGCAGCACAACAAGGTAATACCTGTATATATCTCACATGTACAGAAGCTACTGTGTTACTTGATGTATTGGTGACATTCTGAGTATGAGTGTACAGCTGTGCTTAATCTTCATCACAGCACATAGACCTGACACCCACGTAAAGGTATGTACAGCCTGACAGAATGACTGCTACAGTATTATAATGGTGATCACAGCAAGCTTCCCTGCGTGATCCTCTGCTGTGGACAGTGTGGCACCCACCTCCATGATGCATGTTGTGATGGATGCCTGGGAGCTGTCATGTGCCCCTAAGTTCACCAGGAACACCTCAGTGGCTGTGAGTGGTTGTTTCATTGCAGGTCCTCCACTGGTGATAGCACGATCCCTGGCTACATCAGCTGCCCTTTGTCATGCAGCATTCACAATATCTGTAGCAAGGTGTTGAACCTGCTCATATGTCCTGTCCTGGTGGCCAGTCTCATTCACATCCCAGACAAGGTCTACCCACAATGCAGCCTGATTTTCCCTATTATTCCTCCCCCTGGATAGGGGGACATGATTATGCTGCCATAGTCCTTGAAGTATTAGTTCATTCTCCGCATCTGAGAAGGGGGCATGCAGTCTTCAATACATTAGTCCTGAACCACACCAAAAGGGAAACACATTACAGGATCAAATACATGGATGTTCACTATGTACAGATACAGCAAGAACAAACTGGCTGGCACTATCCACTGCTTGCTCACACATATCATACCCCACAGTGTAACAACATACTATATGTGTGGATACAACTGAGGCTGTATCATTACTGAGGTAGTTCCCTGTGTGCCATGAGAGATTCTGCTGTATGATCATACACCCAACACTCTGGTCCATAGTGGTCTGTCCCCTAAGGCCAGCCACCCAATAATATGTCATATGACCAGTGCCAGACAAATAGCAGTGTGATATTATGACCAGTATATAAGGACAGTCTAACAACACCAGTATGACACAATGACAAAAGACAATGCAACCCTGATATAGTGTATGTCCCTTGTATGTGTATGACAGCAGGGTGTCAATGATATGTCATTACCACAGGTCTAAGACAGGCTTACTGCTGTAATCTTTATTCCCCATACCTCTATCCTCCCATCTACATCCTGTTATATACATAAAAAGTTGCATACCTGCTGGAGTGCAGTACTTCTCCTTTGAAAAAGTGCTACTGATAATGTTTCACAAATGTGTGCACTGTTTGAGGAAAGTCTCATACAGAATGTTTGCCCATAGCCAGCTGCTTGCATTTTAACATTCTTCTCCTTAGCAGGTTATTGCCTCTAAACCAATCTGTTATTCTGATATGCTATCTGCAGCCAAAACAGCTGAGTTGCACTATCATTAGCCAATGACATGTAACCACTGTGCAATATATAAGGCCTTCATGTAGAACAGGGCCCCTTTCTGAGCTGTTGAGATGGACATTAATGGGGTGAGGAGACTACATCATCGCAGATGGTAGGGCTGTAGCAGAAAAGTTTCCATAGGGCTGTGTGTACCACAGGCTGCAGCTGAAGGTAATAGACATAGGCAGTGAGTGTGAACAGGATGGAGGACAACAAGCTGCAGGTGTATCTGTGTCAGCTGTGTCAGCCTTGTTATAGGGGCAGATCTAGGATGTCGGTACCCTTTGCGCTCCAATTACAGCATATGTTTAAGTTACATATGTTAGGCAACTGTGTCAATAACAGACTACTAGGCAACTTATAGTAATGCTATACGAATATGTGAAGTGTGTCCCTAACTGCAGGCCTGTGACTTCCAGCACTGAAAAGCAGTTATTTAATTTGCAATGCTTTGTGTGGATAATGAGTGCATAAATCATTCATTAATTGCTGTCTGCACAATAATATAATTGAAATACAATACAACACTTGATTTGAACCCAGGACTGTGTTTGGCAAAATATACTGCATGAAAGGCATTTAACAGACTTAGCCACTGAGTCACTGCTACAGCAATTGTATTTGCAAGATATATGTGCACACATACAGGCTGTGAAAAACATTTTCTACATCCATCAGTATGTGCATGGATTTATATGGATGTATTTCTGCACCAGAATCCCAGTTGAATATGTATTTTGCCATGAATGGTTTGGTTTTTGTCAATATGAATGTCTTAGCAGGTGACTTTCTACTTGTTGCTGATAAAAGGACACATTTACCTGCTATCACAGGCCTCAGTTACATCCATTATCATGTCTTTGGCTGTCCAGTGGTGCACTATTACACCAGAGTCCAAGGTACACTCCTATTTTTTCCATTACTTTTTATTCCAGTTTGTGTGGTGCAACTTGGTGCGCAGCTCCGCTGAAACAAGCTTAATGACTGCAATTAAAAATTACTATGTTTTGTTTAAACCTTGTGTTTTAATTAAGGGTTGTGTGGTGTAGCAGGTTAATGCAGTGCTCTTCAAGTGTGATGAGCTCAAGTTCGAAACATGACAGAGGTGTTTATTTTGTACATGTGCCTTACAATATTGGAAACACATACAGTCATTATAGCTCTATGTAGCTGAGCTTAGTGAAGCATCTCGCAGTGCCCCACTAAAAAAATATAAAGAAAAGAAAATAGGAAAGTGGTGAAATGGGGACTAGCAGAGGGAAAAACATATTGAAAGGCAGTTAGGTATGTGCAGTAAGGGTGTAGGAAAGAACCATAGCTATCCATTTCTTGTACAGAGACAACTGTGCACTCTGACAGAATTTGTAGATGAATTTGGAATCTTCAGAGAGAGGGGTGAGGACAAACTAACTGCGTGGTCAAGCCAAATGGTCCAAATTACGTGTGTCCAGTGGACACATGTGAAATGGAGAGCTATGTACGGGACAATATTTTTTTTTGGGGGGGGCAGGTGTTCTTTTTTTTTTAAGATGAGAGTGGAATGCTGGGGAAGGGACATAGGGGTGTGTGCGGGAGGTAAGTTGGGTAGGTGAGGATGCATTTGCAAACACACAAGACAAACAAGATACCAGACAAGGCAGTATGTGACATATAAGGGGGGGTGAACACCTTGAATGGGGGGGTGTTGTGGAATGCAAGTCCCATATGCCTCCTGATTGCAGCAGTGTGACTCACATCCCCACCCATAGGACTGTTGGCACTGCTCCATCACTGCCCGTGTATGGCAGTGCGGGAGTTGGGCACTAGGGGGAGGATGCCCCACCAGGTTGGCCAGCATAACCTCAGTCTGGTGCAGGCAGTGGTCATAGCCATGGTGGACTATCATGTGCACCAAAACCAGCAGCTCCGCCCAGGTGACAACTGCCCCTCGGCCATCACTCCAAGATGGGAGACCATCCCCATCCCATGAGGTGGTATTACCCATTGCCACAGGTAGTGCAGGGTCAGCAGAGAGGGCACCACTGGTCTGGATCCCAGAAGTACTAGGACCTGATGCCATGGGCGGTTGAGGCAAGGTAGGGGGATCAGCCAGAACCAGCCTCTCTTGATGTGCTGTGGTAAATGAGGTAGAGCAAAAAAGTTATGGTTAGTAATAACCAAACCATTGTTAGTATTAAAAGAACTGAAAATTATATTTATTTATCCAAATAAAAATTAATGTAAATTATGTGCAACACAACATTAAGTAACATAACAGTCAGTATGGTAACAGAATGCCAGTACGAAGTAAACCATAGGGCCAACAAAACAGTTAATTTACAAAATTTGTTAATATTGCATCATAATAAAACATAACAATAATCAACCACATTTTTGCAAAATATAGTTAAACAAAATGTGTTAATATTGAATCATAATAATAAATAACAGTAATAAAGAAATTAAGATAAGGGATGGGGAGAGAGAGAAAAAACATTCCATTACTGACATTGCAGATTGTATCCTGGAAAACACTGATAATAAATACTCTATAGGTGTGTAATGTCAGTTTTGAGTACAGTGACTACAATTCTCCTATAGCTGATGTAGCATGCACATACCTCTCAAGCTGTTAGCATGGGTCAGTATGGGTTAAGCATTAACAGATGCAGGTATACCACTACACAGAACAGTTTGACATAATGTGGACTTATATAACGTTATGTAGCAAGTTGTATTATTTTATTCCCAGTGTTTATTTTGTAGAAACTCTTGCAAATAGGAAACTACCTTGCTTAGCCTTATCTGTTATGTAATGACCTTGTTTTAATTGCACATCAGAGCTTTTCTCCTGGGCCTCCACTGAAAATGGGCTCTGTTTAGCTCTGTTGACTTTCCCGGTAAACAAATGTCAATAAATAAATAAATACATATCTGTCTGTCAGTATCTCTGTCTCTCTCTCTCACATCCATAGTATATCTATTGCTATGTAGTGCCAAATATATATATATATATATATATATATATATATATATATATATATATATATATATATATATATCTTTATATATATAGGTCTACATCGTTAAATCGAAAGTACGGTTCATCGAACCGTACTTTGTCGAATTCACTTCCGCGAAAGTGCAGTCCATTGAAAATGCACTTTCACGGAATAAAAAAATAAAAAGTAAATAAAAAAAGAATAACACACTACACAGTATTATGCAGGGGGGCAAGCCCCTCTGCACCCCCCCATGTGGGTGGCTGGGGCCCCCACACCCCCCTACTTTAATATTCTCACTCCGAGATTGCACTACAGTGGAGAAAAGCGAATATTTCCTTATCCCCACTGTACTACAATCTCAAGAAGAGTTTCCTTTGTTGTACATCAGCAGTATACATTGATATACAACTAATGTTACATGCAAATGGCATTTTTTTTTTGTTTTCTTTAGCGAAAGTGCATTTTTGACAAAATGCACTTTTGCTAAAATAAGTAAATGGATTTGGTAATACGTTGCATTCCAGGTATTAATTTATCTGATAATCATGTGTCAGACAGATTAGGCAGTTTTTACATTATGAGAAATCGTGACACTTGAGACTCATGTTTGTGTACAGTAAATAAACTAGACAGCTGTCATGCCTTAGCTGGCAGGCATGGGAGTGGAACCCAGTAGCTGTGACTGCAGGGGACATCTGCAAATAATGTAATAATTGCAGCAACTTAGTACAGACATGCAAGGGATACAGCCATACTGGGATTACACAGCTTTATTTATGAATCAGCAATGCTGATGAACACATTCTTGGTATTGATGTTAACATTCTTTGAAATCTAAACACAATATCTGCTCATAATATGGGCTACCTCACCCATATATTTGTTATGTTCCTGGTGAGAGAGAAAATGTGAGCATTACATGACTGATACGGAAAATTTAGTGCTACATACCACTGGATTCAAACCCAGGACTGTGTGTGGCAAAATGTACTGCATACAAAGCATTTAACAAACTGAACTATTGAGTCACTGCTGACTATGGAGTGACTGATACTTGCCTGGAGATCACCTGGAACTATATTATGACATGAGCAATACAAGTTACGGGGCATTCCTCTGTCATTCTAGTACTATTACAGTGTTATATTACTCTGCAGTGACAGTAGAACACACATGCATGGAATACAGCAATGCTGCATATATTAAAAAACTGTATTTTAGAATCAACAATGCCAATGAACACATTTTATTGTTATTGGTTTGAAATATCAGTGAAGTCCACACACAAATATCTACCAATGAACTGGGCTACCTCACCCATATACCTTTATTACCTGATGTATTTTGAAGAGTGAGCATTATCTGGCCAATACTGGCCTGTAGACAGCCTTGCATAGTAGTATGAGTTAAGCAATGCAGTTTGCAGGCCATTAGATTTGCTAGCTACAGCTATTATACTGTTACACTTGACTGAAGCAACCTAACCATAGACAATCAAGGCTTACAGCTCTACTGCAATGGCTTTGACAACACAATCCTGCTGAACAACATTTTGCTTGCTGTTATTGGTATTGTTATTGTTTTATTGAAATACAGTTCTTATTGTTCATTTATTGCACTACAGTTGTACTTGCTCATTTATTCCAGTCTACTTTTTCTTGTGTATACTTTATTGCAGTAAATGCTTTACTCTTTCTTGCTTATTGCACTACATTTGACATACTTAATCCATACTTACCATGCTCATGGTGCAACATGGCCAGGTGCACAGCATGGGACTCGACATTGCTAGCCCTCTCAGCTACAGCTGTTGGGAGAGAAGCACACCATTATGCATACCAGTTTTGCAGACATTCAGCTGGCATTTTGGTTAGACAGAGGGAGACATACTTACATACTCGTGGGGCTTTCCTATTATGAGCTTCCTGGACCCAGGTGTCCAGGGTTCCCTTCTTTCTCCTTTTCAGGTCATCATAATGGTGAAGACACTGCTCACCTGTGTGGCGGATACCATTAACACTGGTGGGTTCCCCGGCCAAATGGTCCCAAGCCTCCATCTTACACTCTGAGCACTGCAATCCACCATGCATTAGCCGGGGTTCATGATTTTTAACAAGAAGCCAATCATGACCCTGGACTCTTGAATACCCTAACTCTGCACCCAAAAGTTCACACTTTAGCCAACATCGCCAGCCATACCAACAGCTTATTGAATTCCAATGACTGTTGCAGAATTCTCACCTATTGGGCTTAATATAGGCTGTTTTACCACCCTTACACATCATTCAGCAACATTCAAAAAAGCTCTGCATCATTTAGCAGTGCAGAAACCAGCTAAGTGAAGCCAAGCAGCATGAAAACTCACAGAACCATGGTTTTAATGAGGCTTAGGACTGCATAAACATTGGTAGCCATTAGCATGTTTATGCACTGCTTAGCATGAATGATCAGTGCTTAGCAGAGTGCAGCAGTGCCAAAATCCACAATAGTTTCATAAAATTAAAAGAAAATGTTATATTCATTTGAGGTCCTATTCTGTCTGTTATGGACTTTAACACAGGACCTACTACACATAAGATCACAGCTCTACCCATGTAGCTAGCTGGATGTTATAAAAGCTCCTATACCTCCACATATACTACTAGGCTACATATTAGCATTGCTGAGCACTGAACCACCACCCACAAACACAGCTAAACACACCTATAAGTAAATAATTACATCCAGTTTCTATTTTTAGATGTCTGGTAGGTGTTGGCCATGTATGTTTGAGCTACACTCACATCTGCTGCACTCTGTGCCACGCCACGCAAATATAAATTAAAAAACATTAAAAACTTTAATTATGACAATTAATTGCATCCTGTTTCTATTTTTAGATGTCTGCCAGGTGTCAGTTGTCTATATGTGAGCCTAGCTTAGCATTGCTGTGCTCAGAGCCGTTCCACACAGACATGCAGTAAACAAAATAAATAAATAAAAAATACCATAAAAATGACATATTTTACAGTTGACACACTTCACAACTTTAAAACTGTGGCATGGAGCATTACAGGGAGCCTCACACTCATCTGCAGCCACTGGTAGCCACTACATGTCTACCTACACTGATTCTATATCCATGTTCCTCGGTTCTCCCTCGGCAGCTGGCTTGCCTTTTGCTTTCCTGCACATGTACCCGAACCAACACAATCTGTTCAGTTCAACCTTCTCTGTAATTAATGTTACATTAGCTTTTGTTCTGATGCCCTCATTTCTTCATCTGTCCCACAGTGTCCATCCTGCCACCATCTCAGACACTTCATCTCCCTGACCTCAAGCTTTCTCAGCTGCTGTGCCTTCACTGCTCAGGTTTCTGTACACAGTACAGTAGTACTAGTTGTGCCATGTTTTGTACACCTTAGTTCAGAGCTTGTTTGTCATTCTTCTGTCAGACACTACCACTGACACTCAATGTCAGTTGTCTTCATCCTCTCTGACTCTAGATTTTACCTCCTCATGCAGACTTTGCTTCTTCTCACATACCTCAGTTGAAACTTTTAACCTGTTTCACTATTTCCCTTCTATCTCAATTTTTAGTTTCTTCTGATTTCCCCCATTTAATCACATGACAACTGCCTTTACTCTACTCAAGTTCATCCCCTGTGTCTTCAGTTTTGCTTTTCATTCCCGTATCATTTGCGGACGTTCTTGTTCAGAGTCTGCTTGTGTTAGAAAAATGTGTATTTGAATATATGAGAAATGCTAGTTTAAAAGCAAAGTAGTATATAATGCATTTTATTCTATTAATCATATAGTAGAGAGGATTAATTCATGTTTAAATGTAAAGTAGTTTTGAAACTGCAGTGTGACTTGAAGCAAGGCTGATCTTCGACCCTGGCAGATGCTAGCTTAGCAAGTTTTAATGTTTATGCTTTTCACAAGTGATTGTCTGCTGGGTCAGGAAATTAAATGTGTGAAATAATGAAATCTTCTGCTCTTTCCAGCTGGGATGATTTGGCCTTGTATATGTATTACTGAAATAGCACGCAGCTGTGTGAGAAAGTGTAACAGAGAACAAAGATGTGTATTAAAAGACTGAATCTGCTATTGTATTCGAACTGATATGAAACCTTGAAGAAGTAACTTTACAGAGAGACATTATGTCTGACCAGGTGGATAGCAAGGCCGTATTGTTACATTAGGAAACCTTTTTTAAAATATACAGCATCAGCAGATTTAATGAATAGAAGACTGTAAGCTAAAGTGATGTAGATGCCCTGTGATATACCACGTCAGTAAGGTGGGCACAGCTTGAATGTTAAACCTATATAAAATTGTGTGCTTCCTGTTTCATGTCAGACAAAATTCTGTACTTGTACGTTTTTTGCCTCCTGGTGTACATTAGTAAACTTTTGAATCTGAACCTCCTGTGTATTGAATTCTTAATTTTATTTAACAGTTTGGTCCTTTGAGCCGGAAATTCCCTCAGACAGCTGCAGATCAGAGTCTACCGGTGGTCGAATACTGCACAGAAGTTACGAAAATGGTTCTTCTTGGGTGAAAAGACCTCTGACTGAATTGTCGTTTAAAGAGGCTGGCCACTTTCTGATCTGGGGCCGAAGAGCAGACATTGGACAGTTCAATACCGGAGGCTCAGGTAGGAAGAATTTACCTTTTTTTCTGTTTTAGATCAGGGACTAGGTTACAGTATATTGTTGTCAAGATTTGTTTTGCAGATCAGGGACAAAAGGAAGTACTGTATATTTGGTCATAGATAAGGGTAACCGAATAAGGTAGGCAGTTATTCTAGATAAACTGTGAACAGGAACTGGGAATTTGATATCATGTAATAAAAAAAGGGTTACGTAACATTTTCTTTGCCATGGGTAATCAGTGCACTAAAACATCGCAAGATCCGCCCCTAACCGAAGACGCAAAATATATACAATCACAACGTTCCAATAACGTTAGGTATTATACGAAATGGGTTAACAAATATGAATTTGATAGTAAACTAGATAAAACATCACTAGTTAAACTCCTTAAACAGCTTAAATCTGATGCGGGAGGTCAAGCAAAAAAGCAACACCAATTAGGCATTCCTCAGGCACACAGGTGGATTGAGGAAGTAAATCGTAGAAAACAGAAGCTAAAAAATTCAAAAACATTGTTTTTAGACAAAGAAGATAATAACTTGGTAGTAGTAACAGCTCCTCCTCCCTTGCCCCCTCCCTTACCCTTTTCAGGATATGAAGCGAGTGGACAGGCTGATCCTCCTCCACGTTATCCTGAAGTTTCGGCAAGACCACAACCATTTGTTAGAGATCCTATTAAAACTAGGTCCCGAACACATAAAACACATAGGGACACAGAATCATATCAAATAGAGAGAAACCCACAGGATGAGAGTGAGGAAGAAATATGCCCACTTATAGAAGTTCCAAATCCTCAGGCAGGACAGAAAGGGCAAAACCCAACACTCAGTGTACAGACCATGGACACCGGAAAATATCCGGAAGGCTACTGAGGGAATCCCCCATCCGAAAGTTAATTTACAAAATTTTTAAAAAATTTACAAGGCATGAGGTTAAGTTACCACTTGAATGGGGAAGAAGTAGAAAGTAGTAAGACAAATTATAGGTCTAGATTGGCACATGATTTGTGGCACCTGGAATCCTCGTAATGCAGAGCTTAGACCACTCCCACATAGTGACGCAGAATTAGACAACAGAGTGAAAGGTCTTACAGACCGAATCTCTGAGAAATGGAAACCTAGAGCAGACTGGACTTGCATTAATCAATGCATACAACAGAAAAATTAGACAATAGATGGGTACTATGCTAGATTATTAGAATGTTTTAATAATCATAGCGGTATGAGAACCAAACGAATGATTCCCCGTATGAACAACAATTGAAAAATGCATTTTTGAAAGGTTGCATTGCACCTATTAGTAGCTTCATTATGAAGCATATGATAGACCATCGAACAGGAAGGCTACAAGCCTTACTCGAATACACTAGACTTGCTAAAAGACATTTTAATAGTAAAAAGAAAAAGAAGGCGCAAGTCTTCACTGCTGAAGACGGAGATGAAGTACTTGTATTACAGTCAGGTAAAAAGGGCAAAAAGAATGCCCAGGGAAACAAATAGTCTGACAAACGATCAGAAGATTTTGAAGAGAGAAAAAAGAGAGGTGAATGCTTCAAGTGCGGGAAAAAGGGACATCTAGCAAGGGATTGTAAGCAAAACAAAAAGGTAATTACTGAAGATAAGGGAGACAAAAACTGACTATATGATAGTGAAGATTCATCATGTGAAAGTCAGAAATCATCAGGAAAAGTTAATAAACAGAAAACAAATGTAAATGTGATAGAAGGAGTAGAGAAAGTGCAAGTAGGTATGGAGGATGAAGACAGTAAAATTTTGGACTTAGCATTATTGAGTTTAGAGCTCTACTTAGCAGATACGAAACCAGAAGTTACACTTCTGGTGGAGGGAAGGGAAGTCAAATTCCTGTGTGACTCAGGAGCATCACGGACTTTGATACACCCCTCCAAGTTACCAGAACATTCCGAATCACCTGATTATATACTAGTGAAAGCAGCAAACGGACAGCTATATAGGGAACCACTTTCCCATGATATAGCAATAACAGACCCTTTTTCAGGTATGACCCAGAGAAGTAAAATTGTTGTTTCTGCAAAGTGTCCAGTGAACTATTGGGCAGGGACCTTATGCAAATATTTGGCATAGCGGTAGTTCCAACTGTACAAGGTATGGAAGCACAGAGACAAATGGATACCTTTGTAGTGCGATCGGAGAGTAAAACTTTTTACTGGTACAGCCAGGACCTAGTCACGACTGGTCCAGGGGCAGTAACCGAGGAACTGATGAACGTAGCCATCAGTAAAGCCCCCTCCCTTGACACTGATCAACAGCATTTGTTACACTGTACTCTATACTACTATACTACACCAGGACCTAATAGAGAGTATGAGCAAGAATTGTTCCGAAATCGAGCAACTAGATTAGTATTGCGTACTTTGTACTGGAATACTGAGGGGAACAGTGTAGTTAGCTGTTCATTACTTCAAGAATTCCTTGCATTGTATAAATCAAATCGGTTACCACATGTCAGCTTGACAAAGAAAAAAAGTGTAAAATGGGCAGACTTAGGAGAAAAAGTAACAAGATGGGAGAAACAGACTGATTAAGAACTATCAGAACAAGGGATACAAAAACAAAAACTGAATTGGTTGACACAGACACATCCAGCTGTACACTTGCAATCTAGCGAGGACAGCTGATTAGCGTTTTTATTAGAAGACGAAAAAAAGGCCTTATGTGACATTCCAACAACTCTTTGGTCAACAGGCAAGTCAGATGTAGGACTTATTCGAACAGCAGGACCAGTTACAATTACCCCAAAGTCAGCTTTTAGACCACAAAAAAGACAATACCCTTTGAGAAAGGATGCAAAAATAGGAATTAAGCCTATAATAGCAGCATTACTCAACGAAGGAGTACTGGTAAAATCTCCTGATTCACCATGTAATACACCCCTATTTCCTCTTAAAAAAGCAAACGGGGAATGGCGGATGGTACAAGATTTACAAGCTGTAAATAATGCAGTAATACCTAGAGCACCTGCGGTACCAGATCCACATACTTTGTTAAACGATTTAGAACTGCAACAAAAGTATTTCTCTGTGGTAGATATTAGCAATGCTTTCTTTACATACCTATACATCCTGATAGTCAGTATTGGTTTGCATTTACATTTCAGGGTAAAAGGTATACATATACTCGACTACCACAGGGATATTGTGAGAGCCCAACAATATTTGCACAAGAAATGGCTAGTAACCTGGCAGGGTTTACCCCTCCGGGAGGTAGTCAAATTCTACTTTATGTAAATGACATTTTGCTAGCAGCCCCCACCCAGCAACAATGCAGGAATGATACTGTAGCATTATTAACATTTTTAGCAACACAAGGACACAAAGTAAACAAAAGTAAGTTACAACTTTGGAGAAAACAAGTTAGATACTTGGGATATGTAATATCCAATGAAGGTAGAATATTGGACGAGGAAAGAAAAACAGCAATCTTGCAAGCACCCAAACCAACAGCCAAGAAGGAAATGATGTCTTTCTTGGGTACAACTAATTTCTGTCAGAGCTGGATACCAAATTATGCCTTGGAATCTGCTCCACTGACTGACTTAATATATAAGACACCAATGGCAGCACAAGATATCTTACAATGGACACCCGAGGCAGAAACGGCTTTCTGCAGGTTGAAGCAGTTGATAGCTTCTTCATTAGTTTTAGGACTTCCAAATTATCATAAACGATTCTTTCAGATCGTAGATTGTAAGCAAGGATATATGACATCAGTATTGATGCAACAACATGGGGATAAGCAACGCCCCATAGCCTATTATTCATCGCAGTTAGATCCAGTGGCGCAATCTTTGTCCCACTATGTACAAGCAGTAGTTGCAGCCGCAATGGCAGTACAGGCTTCGGCCTTAGTGGTGTTATTCCACCCTCTCACATTGAGAGTGCCTCATGCAGTTGCAATAATTTTACTGCAAGAAAAAGTGGCATACCTTTCCCCTGCTAGACACCTTTCATGTATGACTATACTGCTGAGCCAACCTCATATGACAATTGAACGATGTACGACATTAAATCCATCAACATTACTTCCAACTCCTGCGGAGGGCAGACCACACAGCTGCCTGCAGGAAATTGAACAGTTAGCTTTACCTAGACAAGATCTCACAAATATGCCCTTGGATAATGCCGAGGTGACATATTACGTGGATGGCTCATGTAGAATGGGTCCTACAGGAAAACATCTGGTAGGGTATGCAGTAGTTACAGACACTGAAATTTTAAAAGCTCAGTCCTTACCACACAACTTATCTGCACAGGCAGCAGAATTAATAGCTTTGACAAGGGCATGCACTTTAGCAAAAAACAAGTGTGTAAACATATATACTGATAGTATGCTTTTTCTACAGTACATGTATTTGCACAACAATGGAAAAATAGAGGAATGATAACATCCAGTGAAAAACCTATTAATCATGCACAATTGATTTTGGAGTTATTAGAATCTATTCAGTTACCTACCAAAGTAGCTATTTGTAAATGTGTAGCTCATACAAAACAACAGGATAAGATTTCGAAAGGCAATGCACGAGCTGATATAGCTGCAAAGCAAGCAGCCTCAGACTCAGAAACTTTACTTCTGAATGAGGAATTACAACCCTCTGAGATTTTAGATTTAGACATGTTAAAAACAATGCAGACGCTTACTACAAAAGCAGAAAAACAAAAATGGGTAAAACGAGGAGCAATTATTGAGAATGGACTGTACATTTCCAAAGAGAGAAAAACGATATTGCCGTCTAATTTATTTAGATATGCAGCTTTGTTGAGCCATGGGTCTCAAAAGGGGGGATGGTACAGTTAGTAAACCGAATATTCCAAACATATGGATTCACAAATTATACACAAAAATTTTGTGCAGCTTGTCATACTTGTAACAAGCACCATGCACAAGGGGCATTTAAAACCAAGCAAGGAAGTTTTCCTATACCACCATATCCGTTCCATACTATTTGTATGGATTTCATAGAGTTGAATAAGTGTGAAGGGAAAAAGTTTTGTTTAGTTATTGTAGACATGTTTTTTTAAATGGGTAGAAGCTTTTCCAACCAAAAACCTGGATGCGGCAACAGTGGCGAAAGCCCTGATAAAAGAGATAATCCCTAGATTTGGCATTCCTGAAAGGATTTATAGTGACAATGGCACTCATTTCGTGAATCAGACAATCCAACAACTTGGGAGATTTTTTGGTATCTCCTTAAAGAACCATTGTGCCTACCCCCCACAGTCAGCAGGACTGGTGGAAAGGTACAATGGTACCCTCAAAAGTAAGCTTAGGAAGCTAGTAGAGGAAACCCAAAAGAATTGGATATACTGTCTGCCTTTGGCACTGCTGAGTATGAGAACGGTACCAAATGTAAAGGGTTTGACTCCCTTTGAAATGTTTTTTGGGAGAGCATATTATGTGCCTCAGTGGAAAGCTGTCATGCCTGCAGAGCAAGAGGCTGACAGTTCATTAGCTAGTTATATGAGGAAACTGTTAACAAATAAATCTGTTTTGCAGTTTAACTCTTTTTCAGATAAGGAACAGACCAGACCAGTGGAAGCAGTCTTGGCCCCTGGGACGTTCGTGTGGCTGAAAGTGACAAAAAGGAAGAATTGGGCGAGTCCAAAGTGGGAGGGACCGTACCAGGTTCTGTTGGCAACGCCTACTGCAGTTAGAGTGGCCGAGAGGACGTCCTGGGTTCATTTGACACATTGTAAACCGGTAAAGAACTTTCAACTTGATAAGAACTTTGTGACTGATACACAACCAGACCGAAATGGCCAAAAACAAAGCGAATAGAAATTTAAATCAACCCCGGAGATGTTGCATAATCATTTTGCTGAGTATACATATATTGACTGTAATTGTGACAATTTTCCTCTTGTTGTGGTTTATCCTACACACAACCACACAAGTGAAAGTGGGAAGGCGTGACGAAACGTCTACAGACTGGCATCCAAATTTTAACACATACCTAGCCATGAAACGTGTATATGCAGAGACTATGAACATTTCAAATTGCTGGGTTTGTACAGCTATACCAACAGCATATGGAGGACTGATAATGTCCGCTGTCCCTTTGGGGATAAATGAGACTTGGGAGAATTTACTCTTCGATACAGGAACTGTGAGATCACAGGACAAAATAGCTTTATTTTTACCTGTCACACAAAAAGGAGCTGTATGTTTTTATAAAAATAATACCTTCCAGGTGGGCTGGAGCAATTGTAATATAACCATATCTTATCGATGTTATATTAAGA
Source organism: Protopterus annectens (assembly GCF_019279795.1). Lineage (NCBI taxonomy): Eukaryota > Metazoa > Chordata > Ceratodontiformes > Protopteridae > Protopterus > Protopterus annectens. The sequence goes on along the minus strand of NC_056729.1, from coordinate 1,936,381,741 downwards.
ATAGTAATGGCAATACTGTTTGCAATACTAATTATGACTCATATTTGAACTCATTGAAAGCAACCATGAATGACATTCGCTAAAATCCAGTTTTGTTTTAACAACTGTCAGTTATAGATCAGAAAATGTTTCATGCAGGGCTGATGCGTATTAGTACTAAAGTAGAAAACTGTTATTTTATTTGTGGGAAAAAGGCATAAAAATGGTTACCTGAGAATTGGTCCAGCAGTTGTTTTTTGGGTTATTTGGTTCCGGCAAAAAGACATACTGCAGAATTACCTTTGGGTAAGATACAAAATGTGAGAGAAGCAGCTCAAAAACCTGAAGGTCCAGTAAAAAAACCTGTGAATCCAGTCAAAAAAATCGAAGCTGGCTGGAAAGATCATAATGCTGTGAAAGACAAAAGCAAATTGACTCATATGGACTTGAGTGACAGTGTTATATCCTGGGCAGGAATATTCCCAGCCTATGGAGCAGTCAAATCGATCTGGGAGCTGAGGAAGTTGTTAAAACTTCTCGAAGTAATAAGTAATGCAACTTTTTCTGCCTTAGAACTGGTGACTGATGAACTGAATGCAATGAGAACTGTTGTGCTACAAAATCGAATGGCTCTTGACTTCACCCTAGCAGAGAGAGGTGGTACGTGCGTGCTTATCAAAGAAGAATGCTGTGCGTACATACCAGATAACAGGCATGAAATTAATAACCACCTTGAGGTAATTCAGCAAGTATCAGCCATGACTGAACCAGGCCCAAACCCACTGACGGACTTTTTCCAGAATCTATTTGGGGGGTGGGTTTCCATCCTAATGAATATTCTGATTGCCATTTGTGTGGGTATACTCCTAATAGAAGCATGCTTTTGCTGTGGAATTCCCTACATGAAAAGATTAATCAAAGATTGTATTGATGTATCTGTTACTGAAACTTTGTACCAAGATATTGAGATTGAAAGATTGATCTCAAATGACATTTTTTCTGAAGTATAAATTGAATGACCCACCTAGCTGAAAATCCTAAGTGGAAGAAGTTGGGAAATAAAATGACACTATGTATACTTCAAAACAGAATAAAAAGTATTAATAGGGGGGACAATGTTAGAAAAATGTGTATTTGAATATATGAGAAATGCTAGTTTAAAAGTAAAGTAGTATATAATGCATTTTATTCTATTAATCATATAGTAGAGAGGATTAATTCATGTTTAAATGTAAAGTAGTTTGAAACTGCAGTGTGACTTGAAGCAAGGCTGACCTTCGACCCTGGCAGATGCTAGCTTAGCAAGTTTTAATGTTTATGCTTTTCACAAGTGATTATCTGCTGGGTCAGGAAATTAAATGTGTGAAATAATGAAACCTTCTGCTCTTTCCTGCTGGGATGATTTGGCCTTGTATATGTATTACTGAAATAGCACGCAGCTGTGTAAGAAAGTGTAACAGAGAACAAAGATGTGTATTAAAAGACTGAATCTGCTATTGTATTCGAACTGATATGAAACCTTGAAGAAGTAACTTTACAGAGAGACATTATGTCTGACCAGGTGGATAGCAAGGCCGTATTGTTACATTAGGAAAACTTTTTTAAAATATACAGCATCAGCAGATTTAATGAATAGAAGACTGTAAGCTAAAGTGATGTAGATGCCCTGTGACATACCACGTCAGTAAGGTGGGCACAGCTTGAATGTTAAACCTATATAAAATTGTGTGCTTCTTGTTTCATGTCAGACAAAATTCTGTACTTGTACATTTTTTGCCTCCTGGTGTACACTAGTAAACTTTTGAATCTGAACCTCCTATGTATTGAATTCTTAATTTTATTTAACAGCTTGTAATGTCACATTGTCTGCATACAGCAACTTTATCTGTCCCATCTGATTGGTTTGCTAATGTAGTCCATTACCAGTATAAATAGCAGTGGGATCAGACCTAAGCTCTGATGCATACCCACTCACACTGGCAACCCCAGTGATTCCAAAGACTGTTTGTACTTGTTTCATTAGGTCCTTGTACTTAGCTTTCATTAATTCTATCAATGCTTCCTCAACTTTAAATCATTGCAGGACTGACAAAACAGCTTTGTTTGGACCTTGTCAAATGCTTTCCGTAAATGTAGGAATGGCTAGTTAGACTGTTTTCTTATCTTTAGTTTCTTCAAAGCTATCTGTCTCACTGCAACCATTTCATCAGTTCTGCTCCATCCTGATCTGAATCTGAACTGCTCATCTCCCATCTAACTTTCTACTACTGTGCAAATCATCCTGTCCAGCATTTTCATGTAGTGTGATAGCAGTTTGATACCTTGAACATGTCCACAGTTGTGAATATCCCCTTTGTTCTTCTACCCTGGTACTAGATCACTTATTCTCTAGTCATCTGTGATATGTCTTTCACTCCATACTGCTTTGAGTACCCTCTGGAGCATTTTTCCCCAAACTTATCCAACATCTTGATCATATCTGGCGTGACCTCATCTAAGCCTGCTGCTTTCCCTGATTTCATTTTACTTTGCACTATTCTTAGATCATCTTGAGTGGGATCTTCTTCCTCTTTCATCGCAGTCTGTGCCTAGGGCAGTATCACTTCTGCAGAGTTTTCTTCATTCAGAAATTGCTGGAAATACCCCTTCCATCTGCCTTTGATTTCCTGTGAACTGGTGAGAAGATTGTTACTGGCATGTCTTATAAAGGGTGTTTGATGACTGTCTTATTTGTATTTCAGTCTTTGTCTTGCAACCTGGTATAGTGTCTTTATGCCACCTACTGAGTCACTAACTGGTCTGGTACCACTGATACCTTTTTCTTTGTTGCTGGGACTGCTCTGTCAGGCTCTCTGTTAGCCAATCATTATTCCTTCTTAACCTGGCCAAACATTTGTATCTGTCACTTTTTCCTGAACTCCTTTCTTTTGATAACTTCCTGTGCTTATGTACTCTGCTACCAGCTTTCCTTTTATACCTTATTTTCCAACCTGCCTCAGTTCCATATGAGTTCAATAGTTTTCACACATGCTGTTTTGAGACACTCCTATTCTTCTTCAATAATAACTTTTTCCTTTTCTTCTTTAGGAAGTTTCCTTGAACTGTTGCGTATTCTTGCCAGTCAACTTCCTTGCCTAGGCCTTAAAGCCTTCTCTGACCAGACCATTGATTGCAGCCTATTGCAGTCAATAAGGGTTTATGCTATAAGGCAACTGTTGTATTAGAAATGATGTTGCAGTCTCCAGTTCTATTCTAATGCCCTTTCCTTACTAGGAGGTAGTCTACCTGGGCTGCATGTTGCCCACTTTTGTATGTGACCCTGTGACTGTGTCTCTTGCTGAACCATGTGTAAGCCACCATTAAGATATTTGCCAGTCAAAGGTGTAAAATATCCTTCTTTAGTCCTCTTGCTCCACCCATATGGAACCAGGCAGTCATATCTTGTTCTGTCTGTCCCGATATGTGTATTCAGGTCACTCATTATCAACACCAAATCCTCCTGTCCTACTTTATCTAATAGGTACTGCAACTGCTGTCAGAATGCATGCTTTTTCTCACTATTGAAACATTGCAGTGGGGCATAGGCTGAGGTTATGAATACGTCCCTATCCTTGCACTAGAGCCTGTTTCTATCACTAATTCTGATGATATCTCTCATTGTCTTCAGAAGACACTCCCTCACCACCATTTCTAGTCTGTCCTCTCCATGAGTAGTAGACTCTGATTCCCAAAACAAGTGTTTTTGCTGCACTCCACTTACATCTTGTCTCCTGGATTTGCAGATATCCAGCCTCCTTCTTACTATCATGATATCCACTTTCAAGTTGTGCCCTGTCACAGAGCCTATACTGAGTATAGCAGTCCTTAGTTTATGTTTTGCAGATTGACTGATTTTAAGTCTAATTTACTCTCAACAGAGCTGCTATCAAAGTTAACCCAAGATGGGCAACTGTAGACCAGATGGCCAGTATTTTACTGATCCAGGGCTGCTGGGTATTATGGAAAGCACATGCAGACCTCTCCCATCTAGGTCTTTGTGTAGGTATGGTCCTCAACCCTTTTAACACTAGAAAATGCAATGGCCATTTTTAGTGGCATTAATCAATGTGATTGAAACACTGACATGCAGTGCAGTCTTTGAACCATGTTCTCCTGTTTAGAGGATGCTGAGCATCATAGTTGATGTCTATTCATCTCTTCCCCCAATAAACACCACCTACAGTCTGTGTTGCTGCCAGCAGTTTCATTTAATCTCTGGGTATGTTTGAGGTGGAAACACCCAGAATGTTTTTGGAAAGAAACCCTACAGAGACACAGATGGAACATGAGAACTCCATACAGACATTGCTTAGAGGTCAGGATGTACCTTGTGCATGACAAGCAAAGACCTTAATCATTTTACTTACACACACACACACACACACACACACACACACACACACACACACACACACACACATCTATCTATCTATCTATCTATCTATCTATCTATCTATCTATCTATCTGTCTATCTACCTATTTACCTATCTATCTATCTACCTATCTATGTCTATATCTATATAGTTTCCCTTCATATGACTGAATGTCTCTAAACTCGAAATTCATAAACTTGAAACCAGAATCTCGAATTTAGAGAAACTCAAACATATGAAACGGACAAAAAAAAAACAAGAACACCTTTCAAATGTTTTCACAGGGGGACTTTGCCCATCTGCACCCCCTCCATGTGGGGACTGTGCCCCCAACACTCCCCTACTTAAATATACCTACTCCGAGATTGCACTATAGTGAAGGAAAGGGAAATATCCCATTCCGCGTTATACGCGTAAGCGCAAAATGGAAGATTTTCCATTCCTCTGCTATAGTGCAGTTACGGAACATTCATATTTAAACTGCTAGGGTACAGGGGGACCTGGCCCCCTGCAACAAGGTAAGTTAACTTATTATTTTTTTAAACATAAGGCTCCTATTCACAATTTTGAGTGAATGGAAGTTTGAGATTCTGGTCTCGAGATTATGAATTTCGAGCTTCCATCCATTTGATCTTGTGAAGGGGAACCATATAGACCATAAAGGTGAATTTTTAAAATAGCAAAAGTACATAATTGCGAATTTGAATATCTCAAATTTGTGGTTATGGCTTTGCGCTACATAACATGCTGAGTTTTGTGTGGATGCTGTCCGGTGTCGTGTGTGGATTTAGGTGAAATTTAAGGTAGGTGAGTGTTTTGTAAGAGTTTTGGGTAGGAGTTTGAGTGTGTGTGAGTGTGTTTGCAAGTTGTACGTGTGGGTTAGGGCAAGCAGGTGAAAGTATGAGTGCATAAGTGTTGGATGTGTTGGTGTTTGTATATGTGTGATGTGTGTGTGTGTGTGTGTGTGTGTGTGTGTGTGTGTGTGTGTGTGTGTGTGTGTGTGTGTGTGTGCACGCGCGCACGTGAGGGACTGTAGAATGTCTGGGTGTGAGTTTACTTTCTTTTTCTGTTTGTGTTATCTTGGAGTTAATATATATAAGTAGGGGGCACATGGGGGTGCAAGGGGCCCTTGCTTATTTGTAGTGTAGGTTTGTGGATGTGTGGCGTTATGTTTTTGTGTTTTTTTGTTTTGTACTGTGGATATCGTAGTGTATGTTTGGTGTATGCTGTATGTTCAGGATTTCAAATTTCATGGTTTTGGGCTGTCGGTGTTTTGTGGATTCACCTTGATCTTGAGATACTGAAATTCAACATTCTGTATGAGACTGAGTACAGGGGCAGGGCTTTTAGCCTATCTGTATACAATAGGTGTTTGAGATCCTGGATTTTCCTGGTCAGGAACCGCTGTGGCCTCTCCAGCAGCTGCATGTGCTTGGCAAGGCACTTGCTGAAGGGGGTAGTGTACCGATAATGGTCTGATAACGTAGGAGTACAAGGATGTTATAACCTCCTTGTTCTTAGATGAAATACCCTTACTTATAGGTTCATAGGTTCATAGGTGTGCACTAGGATAATGGCCCTGGAGCCTTTACAAGCCTAGTCCATAGAAGTGCCCTGGCATTGTGCCACCCAACGTTAGTTCCCAGTGCCTCTGTCAAGTCTAGCCACTGCAGTGATCCCAAGGGTAAACTTTCTATTTCCCATCCACTCATCAAGAAGTGGGCCATGTAAAAAGCCTTCCATACAACGGAGGCAACGTGGTGGTCAAAAATCAGGTTGCTATCAACCTGAGTACCCAAGTCCCTCACAACTGATTGCATGCTTAGTACTTTGTTATTGATATGATAATTATTGGGAACTCCATTTTCCCCAAAGGGGATAATGATGTATTTCTTGGCATTCAGTTTGAGGCCATGCTTCTGGTACCATACCATACTTTCAGACCCCAAATGGAGGGCTACAAAGCCAAAGGAGGTGGAGTTTCAATATTTATCAAAGACATACACATATCCAGGCTGGTCAAACAGTATGACACAGGAGACACTCCAGGTGCAGTTAACTCTTGACAAAACACCTGTTCAAATCATAGATAGCTACAGACCCACAACCATGACTCATATGGCCTTAGTTTGGGTAAGGCCTTCCTGAAGGATGTTCACATCACTAGCGGAATTTAAGACTGTGCCCAGTTTGCTGTTATCTGCAAATGTGGTCAGCCACAGGCTACTGGTTTTAGCTTCCACCTCAGAAAAGTATATCCCAACCAGTAGAGGCCCCAAGACCAATCCCTGGAGTACACTGCTCATTATGGAACTACTACTAGAGGTGGCTTCCCCTACTTTGACTGAGTGGGTTCTATCAGTGAGCAACTTAGCCACCCATCTGGTAACATATGAGTTAATGCCTAGCTGGGAGAGTGTATCTATTTTGCTCGTGTTGGGAATAGTGTTGAAGGCTTTGGCTAGGTCAAGGTAGGCAGTGCGCACTGTCATCCCATTGTCCATGGCTTTGGTCCTGAGTCATGGTTGGGGGTCTATAGCTGGCTATGATTTGAACAGGTGTTTGTCAAGAGTTAACTGCACCTGGAGTGTCTCCTCTGTCATACTGTTTGACCAGCCTGGAGGTGTGTATGTCTTTGATAAATATTGAAACTCCACGTCCTTTGGCTTTGTAGCCCTCCATTTGGGGTCTGAAAGTATGGTAGGATGAATAATCTGGTAAAGATGGGGTACTCTCCAAAGCTTTGAACTAGGTTTCAGAGACTGCACAAATGTCAGCATGTCCAGGGCAAGGAATGTTTGCAATGGATGCAGTTTTGTATTAAGACTGCTCGCATTTAGCAGCATGATATTTACATTTTGTTTAGAAGAATTTTTCATGTTGGTAATTTTGTCCTCATTACTTTGCCTAAAAAAGGCAGTATGGGGGAGGCAAGAGCATTTTCCAGAAGTCTGAAGCCCAGGGGAGACAGATAAAGGCCATCTCTGGCAAATCATCATGGTCTTAAAATCATGTCTTCCCAGGCTGTCAGGTACTAGATCCCCTTGTAATGAGAACAGTAACTAAGCCAACTGTTAAAGTCAATAATTTTTTGTTTGTATTTAGGCATCATTCTGGGTGATGGCAGGATGCTGCTGAAGGCTAGGGACATACCTGCCTGGGACACATGTTTAGCGAGCTCAATCATGTCTCTCTTCATATAGTCCAGAGTGGTATGTCTCAAGTCATTTACACCAACATGGACTATGACAGAGTCCTAACAGTACCTGTTGTTGAGAGACTTGAGTACATGCATGATATGGAAGATTCTAGCACCTGGTAAGTAACTTACTGTGACTTTCTACTTGTCCAGCCTGATGAGGGGCAAATCTATGTGTCTAATAATGGAGTCTCCTATGATTAGTGTGTTGGGTTTGTGGCTGGGCCTTAGAGGGTGTCAGACACAGGCATGTCTGGTGTTTGGTGCTGTGGATTATGATGTGTGTGTGTGTGTGTGTGTGTGTGTGTGTGTGTGTGTGTGTGTGTGTGTGTGTGTGTGTGTGTGTGTGTGTGTGTGTGTGTGTGTGTGTGTGTGTTTGCCTCAGAGGTCTCTTTTGTTTAGGTAGTTTTTGTTGAGAACCTCTGTATATGTAGGAGTGTGTTGTACAGGTGTTGGTGATGTTAGAGGTGTTGTGTTTGTGATGTTTGAGCAGACAGCCTTTTCACTGCCAGATGTACTGGCCTGTGATTGAGACAGCAAGGATTCTAGGTTCTTAATGTAATTGCATCTCTCACATATTGTGTTCCTAGGTAGTAGTAGTAGTAGATGGTTGTCCGTGTACATGAGGCATTTGCTACACTGTCTCAGGATGTCCATATCAACCAGACTAGCAGGAGAAACTATAGGAAATTGTCTATCCATGGTTGTCAGACTCTATGGAAGAGAGGTCCAGTTTAGAAGAGTGGGTACTGTCTGAGGGGAGCACCTATAGGTGTGAGTAAGGTTAGATAAAATCAATACAGTAGCTTCAAAGGGGGGTCTCACTTAGAGAGGAGTGCTGGTAAGTGAAAAAAATAAAGCTGAGAAACCTTGCAAATGGTTAAAACAGTGCAGTGGGAGGGTGCGATGCACAATCAAGTGAAATCCCGCACAAATGCAGTACCACAAAAACAAAAGTAAAACAGAAACACTGGAATTGACCAGTCAACCCTTGTCCCTCAGCTCTTAGCTAAACACCTCATGCCAGATCAGTTTCAACCTGTTTACTTACTCCCACTAAGTGCAGAAAGGCCCCAGACAACACAAGATGGTGTAGCAGGAAACACAGGAAACACAGGAATCAAACAAACAGATCTGGATGCAGTAAAACCTATAACCAGACTATGATAAAGATATTTAAACTCTGTTTAGGTCAATTTTACCTAGGAGAACAGATACACACTTAAATATAACAGAATAGTTCACACTCAGTTAATTAAATAGTTTAATAGTAAAACTCTGAAAAAAATACAGTGGACATGTAATGCAGGTTAATTAAACAGCACAGTTAATCACATACAAGTGCAGTGCAAGTCAGAATAAATTGAAAAATGGCATTTTTTTTACATTCTCTCAGCAGTTTTGAAATAAGCAAAGGGTAGATGCAGAATTTATATATACATATATATATATATATATATATATATATATATATATATATATATATATATATGTATAGAGAGACAGGTATGAAATTCATTTGGTTATACACCCACACACACACACACACACACACACACACACACACACACACACACACACACACACACACACACACACACACACACACACACACACACATATATATATATATATATATATATATATATATATATATCAGCACAGGGTAGATGCAGAATTTATATATATATATATATATATATATATATATATATATATATATATATATATATATATATATATATATACGCATACATATATATATATATATGTATATATATATATATATATATATATATATATATATATATATATATATATACAGAAAGAGAGAGAGAGACAGGTATGAAATTCATTTGGTTACATACACACACACACACACACACACACACACACACAAACATATATATATATATATATATATATACATTGATTGATAGCAAGATATACACTCACACACACAAAAAACATACATGTGCGTTTTCAAATATGGAGTTGGTAAAAGGGGACATGAATGCTCACACAGAGACAGGCATTAGCTGAAGGTCTGGAACAAATCTTGTATCTTATACATGGGAAACAAAGACTTTAACCATTATGCCAAACAGCAAACAAACAAACCAAAAAACAAAAAACGAGCAATATATAAACAAATATATAAATATACTATCTATCTCAGCCGGATTCAGAAAGCCCTACATGGAGTGTCAGAATAGTGCAGGAGCTGTTGCATGCAATATGGCCGCCGATCGATCCAGGATCGAGCTCCCAGGATGCGCGCGAACGCTCCTACACTATTCCAGCATGGACAGCACTGCTATATGATAATTACATCATTTGCTGGTGAAAACAATGCAAATGAGGTGAATTAGTGATCCAGGAAGCAGGCAGTCATCCATGCCTGAACAATGTACAAAGCAGAACTGTATTCAGCTAGCAGCTGAATACAGTTCTGCAAATTAAAAAACAGAGGCATGACAGCTCAAAAGAAAGCATGTCTTATAGTTATTAGGCAGGCCAATGGCCAACTATATGTCCATTGGCATCAAAAATAATTTACTTTTTCTAAAATAAAACTTTTATTCTTTTTGGCCAATCTCAGCCATTTAAGCATGGGGCAGTGGCAAGCAAAAGGGATCATCCCAAAAAAAAAAAAAAAAAAAATGTGCAAAAGCAATTTTCAGGGAAATCTGCATTTTGCTATTATAGTCAATGGCATGCAGAATTAAGACAATACCGGGGAACAGTGGTTGCTAAGGGGAAAGGCTCAGTGTGAGTGCAGCGACTAAGGAGTAAGGCAGTGGAATATGCAAATGAGGGAAATCTTACTAAATCACAAATTTCTTCTAAGTGTCAGACTTCACCTAACCGTGTAGATGCTCTAATACGGCCATATATGCATAAGAAGTAAATAACATCAAAAGGGGGTGTGTCATGCTTGGCTAAGCACACCTAAGTAAGGGTGTGTGTCTGAGGCTGTAATGTCTTACACCTTGAAATGAAGAGCGTGTTCGCGTCCAGGGAGGGACATTTCTGCTAAAATGTGTTTACCTTAGCTAAACGCGTGTGGGCAGCGTGCACTGGGAAATAAAAAAAAAAACACAGGAAATGGCAGCACTGTGTATATGTAAGCAAGGGGGTGTGTCCAAGGCTGTATAGCCTTGTTTATCTTGCCTAAATGGGTGTGTGCGGCACGCAACAGGATGTAAACCACAAACAAACAAAAAAAATACAGGAAATGGCAAGTGGAAGAAGAAAAACAGGGAAATAGCAGAATAGAGGCACTCAAATACAAGTTATAGAGCTGGCAGGTGGATTGTATCATACTCAGCCAATCACACAGGCAGCATCTGCAGCACACCACTATAAATTATGCAAACACCTTTTAGTCTGGTTTTCCCCACAAACTCTACACCACCAGTATATAGATGGGGAAATTTTATGTGACAAAACTAACAAAATGTTAGGGTCTGCTGTCACTCTCATACATCAGTATGTGCAAGAGGCTGAGGGTGGTGAAGAGAACAATGCTGACAACTGCCCCAGACCTATGAGGTGGAGGAGAAGAGTGTTCAGGCCCAGGGTAACCTACAAGAGGCTACATGATCTGGAGATAGTAGAGTGCTACAGGGTGGACAGGGACATACTGCAGCAAATTGTGGAGTTGTGCCGGCCTAGCCTCACATCCAGAACAAACAGAGGAGAACCCATCCCAGTAGATACCAAGGTATGTGTAGCTCTAAGAATACTAGCTACAGGTACTTTCCAAAGAGCAACTGGGGATATCATGAGGGTCTCACAGGCATCTCCATCCAGGATACTTCACCAGTTCCTGGATGCCATATGAACACATGCTGAGGAGCACATTAAACTCTTCAGCACCCATGAGGAGCTGACTGGCAATATGCATCTCTTCCACCATGTAGCAGGTTACCCAGAGGTACTAGGTGACATAGACTGCATGCACATCTACATCAAAATACCACCTGGTGACCAGGGTAGGATCTACATAAACAGCAAGGGGTTCCACTCCATCAACTGCCAGCTCATTTGTGATGCCCAGGGCATTATCATGAATGTGTGTGCTGGCTGCCCTGGAAGCTATCATGACTCCCACATCTGGCATTCCTCACAGCTGTATTAGTGATTTGCCAGGGGGTACATCCCTTATGGCCATTTAGTGGAGGATACTGGCTACGCACTGGAGCCGTGGATGATGGCACCCATCAGAAATGTACAAACACCCACACAAGAATGCCATAATGAGGCACATGCGTAAACCAGGATCATTATAGAGCATGTGTTTGGGATGCTCAAGTCACAGTTCTGCTGCCTTGACTTATCCAGTGGAGCCTTGCAGTACTCTTTAGCCACGTGCATACATGGTCATAGTATGTGCCATGCTACACAATATGATCCTGCGGAAACAGCTGCAGCAGGAACAAAATGAAGAAGGGCCACACAACCCCCCTACCATTGCTAAGGCCGCCACAGGCACAGAATGACTCAGAGGAAGAACATCCTGAGCCTGTCCCTGTAAACAGATGGAGGCATGCCCAGTATGCCCTGGCCTTAGCAAATAGGCAATTCATAGCACATACACTGACACTGTAGGGCCCCGGAGACTGATCTCTCTCTCTCTCTCTCTCTCTCTCTCTCTCTCGGACTCGCACATACAGTCAAATGGATGCCAAACATCACAATACCTATACCTGACCATGTATAGGCAGTGTATTGTGTCCATTCAACATCATCAGCCCTCAAGCACCACCCTCACAACTGCTGCAGGCACAATGTAAGCCAGTCTCTGTAACAAATTAAAATAATGGGGTGGACTTTTCTGATAGCATATCTATGGTATTGATCAAACATGTAAGGGAATGGGGTGGCCAACTCAGATAGCAGCAGACAACTGACAGCTCTTTGGGACAGCAGGATGTGTATCCCCAGTACTGCCCTACCCACACCATGCAGTACCACCCTAGTTGACAAATACCATTGCAGTATATGTGGTGAGCCAAATAACTGGGGGAGTCATAGGTCACATGCATGGATGTCAAAGTGGGGGTCCCATACCCACCACCAACCCCACACAGCAGATCAGCTGTAGACAACCATACAGAAATGCCTGGCAATGGTCCACACATGGTGTCACCCATGAAATCCTCACCCACAGACTTTTATACAGTGATATCACAGCAGGTCTGGCAGTGGCAGTATGGCTTTGAAAGGTAAGAAGGCTGAAACTACAAATGTCTATGCCAAAACAACCTGACCTGTGTTTGATACTGTTATGTCTGTAATCTGAAAGATAGGACACACCACCATGCCACATGGGACCAAAATGTTAAGCAAATATCAGCACTGTCTGTGCAGATGCGTAACATGTACAGTCGTGTCACCCCCCCACATAGTCCCATAGAAATGCAGTAGCATGTTCCTAGAGCAGCATCTAACTGTCACCCAGAATGATAGTGCAATAGTAACAGAAAGCAATTGTCAGTAACACCCACAGTCAACTTACTGGTGCCATCCAAGGGGTGTCTCCTGCTGGCAGCCTGGATCATATGATCATCAGAATACACTGCCCTGCTACAGATGGCCTGCATTTGTCACACCTGGCCTACAGGCCTCTATCTAATGCCTGTGCTTCACCCACTGTGCCTTTTATGGAGTGTCATGGGGTCTACAACACCAACATAACACAGTCCACAAAATGCAAAGAAAGACCATGCTGACAACTGCTAGGAGCAAACCTGCCAGCCTCAGCAGAGAGCCAGAAATCAGGACAAAGCCATGAATAATAGGGTGATGAAGGTATAAAGAGAAGGACACCTCTGAAATACTGCTCTAATAATGTTATAAAGTTGATGGAATCATTTGTGGTAGCATGGAATGCCTGATGGGTACAAAGTCTGAAACTGCAATGTCAACTGTCTGTAATATCTGACTTCAGCCCTGAGTGACTTGCAAAACACTTTTGCTGGAAAATCACACTTGTTTGTGTAACCAACAAGATATATGAGTCATGGATATGGACATTCTGTGAACCTCTGTGCAGTCGACAGGCAGGGCTAGGAGTTTAAACATGAGAATGCACCCACTGCAGGCAGGCCTAACCCTGGAAGATGGTGACATGTCTGCCCCCACAGAACTCTGGGCAATAGCCATGGGGAGTAGCACACCCCTCCCTGATCACAAATCATATGCAACATCCTGACCCCATGTGGCCATCCAAGCAAAATGAGGTGAGCCATACATATATTTGTGACAAACACACACCTCCAGGCTGGTCAAACAGTCTGACATGCACAACACCATCCAAGTGCAGTCAACCATTGATGACAGCCCAATGCAAAGTACTGGTAGCTATTGCCAAACATATCTGCCCAGGACACACACCCCCACATATCCTATACCCTAAAAATATATCTGGAGTCTGCCTGTCACCCTGATCCTGTCTAATTTGTATTACCCAACTGTGGACTGGAAATCAGACCAGACCAGAACATAAATGCACAGAGATTCCACCATTGTAACATATCATCAAGGTGCTGGACCATTTCCATAGCACCAGCAGTCAATTGCTTATAGGCACACCCCTCAACAGGGTGGATAGTGCAAGAATGCATAGCATTTGGCCCAAAAACCTTATGTATGCATCATCCATCCTGTATTCCTCTGGTAAATCACTGTGGTGATCTGAGGAGGTGTGTCACCAGGTACTGAAACAGTGCATAACAGTGTCAAATGGCATATATGACAGATGTCTGCAAAACCAGCCCTGTAACCCTTGCAACGCATACATTACTGATTGAAATTGTCACAATCATTGTTTGGTCAATTGTCCCCACATTTTGATAGGCTATCTCCAGATATCCTGCACCAACAGTTTGACAGGTATGGCTGTAGCAGAAAACAAACAGGGCTGGAGTACAACAGTCCCTGGAATGAAGTCCCACATGTACTATAGAAGGACACACTGAGCATGCTCATACACTTAGAGAAATGTCAGTAGAATCTAGGAATGAACAGGCCTAGAGAAATGTCAGTAGAATCTAGGAATGAACAGGCCTTCCCCACCCAGTGCACATTCCATTGCCCCACCTTAGCAGTCCTGAAGATGTCTGTCATCATAGAAGTCACTTTTGTTAGTCTTTGTCCCATAAGCTCTGTGGCATGTGCAATAACTGCATAACAAAATGATGTAAATAACTAGTTAGGTAGGAGTACTAGTCTCAGTCCTGGCAAATGTAAAAGTGTGTGTGTGTGTGTGTGTGTGTGTGTGTGTGTGTGTGTGTGTGTGTGTGTGTGTGTGTGTGTGTGTGTGTGTGTGTGTGTGTGTGTGTGTGTGTGTGTGTGTGTGTGTGTGTGTGTTCACAGCTAAAAGCTTTTGGGTCCATTCAAACCCAGTACACTTCCCCCTTTCCCCACTTTAGCAGTCCTGCAGATATCCGTCATCTTAGAAGTGCCTTCTGTCAGGTCTCAGCCCCATAAGCTCTGTGGCGCCTATGATAACTGAATAACAAGATAGTAAAAATAACTAGTTAGGCAGGACTTTTAATCTCAGTCCTGGCAAATGTAAAAGTGTCTGTGTGCGTGTGTGTGTTCACACCTAAAAGCTTTTGGGTCCATTCAAACTCAGTACATCTCCCCTTTCCCTACTTTAGCAATCCTGCAGATATCAGTCATCTTATAAGTGCTTTCTGTCAGGTCTCAGTCTCATAAGCTCTGTTGCACGTGCGATAGCTGCATAACAAGCTAATGCAAATAACTAGTTAGGTAGGAATTCTAATCCCACTCCTGGCAAATGTAAAAGTGTGTGTCTGTTCACAACTAACAGCTTTTGGGTCCATTCAAACCCAGTACACATCCCCATTCCCCACTTTAGCAGTCCTGCAGATATCAGTCATCTTAGAAGTGCCTTCTGTCAGACTTCCACCCCATAGGCTCTGTGGTGCATGTGATAACTGCATAACATGACAGTACAAACAGCTAGTTAGGCAGGAATTCTAATCTCAGTCCTGGTAAATGTAGAAGTGTGTGTGACAGTTGTGTGTGCAAGACTGAGGGAGTTGTGTGTTTATTTATAGGTGAAACAGTTTTATGCCAGTCCCACCCACGACACTTCACAGTGCCCCACCTTATCAGGCCAGATGATGTCAGTCCATTATTAGCAACCTTGGCCAGCTATCAGCCCTGTAAGCTCAATAGTACATGTGATAAATGCTTAACATTGTAGCAAAAATGACTAGTTTAGCAGGGGTTCTACTCTTCTGGCAAATTTGTGTGTGGGTATGTATGTTTGTAAGTAGAAGTATTTTGATATGTTTCCCATCCACTACCCTACTTTATTAGTCCTGCCAATGTCATTCCCCATATCAGCACCTTTGGCCAGCTTTCAACCCAGTAAGGTCTGTAGCATATGTGGAAACTGTGTAATACTATGCTACAAATCACCTAGTTAGGTAGGGGTTCTTCTCTCACATCTAGCAAGTGTATGTGTGTTTGTTTGTAGGACAAAGTATTTTGATAAGTTAGACACCTGCTGCACTACTTTATCAGTCCTGCTGATGTCATTTCCTTTATAGGTTCACACGTGTGTAGTAGGTAATGTCCCAGGAGCCTTAGTAAGCCTAGCACATAGAAGTGCCCTGCCATTGTGCCACCCAATGTTACATCCCAGTGCCTGTATCAAGGATACCACTGCAGTGATCATTGGGTTGAGCTATTACCCATCCACTCATCAAGATTTCTCTGGAACAGGGTCAGCTAGGTGCTCTGCATGACATGTATGGGAAGTGTATTCCAGAGCATGTGTAGTCTCTTGGTGAGGGACCTGTCCCACCAGCATGTTGTGGTGATTGTGGTACTGAGGTAGAGGTCTCTACAGTCTGTGGTGTGGATGGATTTATATGTAGCATTTCTAAACCATCTGGGTCAGAAATTGCTTTGCAAGTCAAGCACAGATAGCTGCTAATTAGGTGATATGACACAGAGAATAGCTTGGGTCTGCTGAGTCTGCCTGTGTAGGATGTGTGTTTAATGCCTAGGAACCCATTTGTGAGGTGCTTCTGTGGCTTCCCCAGCTGTAGCAGGTGTCTAGTGAGGTACATGGCAAATGGGCCATAATACTTGAGGAGTGGTCTAATGAGGGAATAGTAAACAGAGATCATTACCTCTATCTTCCTGGATGCAAAACCCTTGGTAATGCAATGTGTCATACAGAAGAACTTTCTGACCACAGTGGCAATGTGGTGCTTGAATGAGAAGTTGCTGCCAACCTGTGTCCCCAGATCTATTATAATGCATACAGTTGTCATTGGGCTCCCATTGGTGTGGTACTTACTGGGAAATTAGTGTTTTACCAAGGGGGATGCTGATGCATATTGTGGTGTTAACCTTCTGGGCATGGTTTCCACACCACTCAGTGGACTCAATGAGGCGTTTCTGTGGGATGTGTGCTTTACTTGTGGAGTTAATGATAGCTCCCAACTTGCAGTCCTCTGTGAACCTTGTCAGTCAGAATTCCTCTGTGTTGGGCTGGGCTCCTGAGAAGCAGATGCTGGACAGGACACTACCCAGTACTGATCCCTGTGGGAGTTCACTTGCGACTGTTTGCCAGTCTGACCTGGAGTCTGCCACTGTCATACTTTTGTGTTCTGTGAACCAGTTTTCAAAGCATTATACGGGTTGATGCCTAGTTTGTGGGGCTTATCAATAATCCCTTACTGAGGGATGATATCACAAGCTTTGGACAGATTGATGTAGGCTGTATGCCATGCCTTACTGTCATACACAGCCCTGGTGGCTCAGTCAAAGACATCAACCAGGTTGAGCAGACATGATCTGCCATTCACAAAGCCAAACTGTGTGAGTCCAGAGTTAGGAGATCACTTATATCTTGGTCAAACAGGTCCCTGATGATGTGGTCCATACGCCTACATAGTAGACTTGTGAGGCTAAGGAGCCAATAATCCCCAGGGTCTGTAGATGCTACCCCTTTATGGAGAGGGATGACTGTAGCAGAGTGCCATGTCTGAGGGACAAAGCTGAGGTGAGGCTGTGACTTACCAGGGCACACAGATTTGGTCCACGGTCACTTTGTATATCATGTAGAACACAGCCATGGATATGTTGGTGTCCCATGGAAACTGTATTCTTGCCTGTGGACAATGCAGGTCTAACCTGGCCTGCAGTACTGCTGGGTGCCTGCCATTCATCTGCAATTGTGATTGTACACTTGTGGGGGGAGAGAGGGGTAAAGCTGGCACTGAATGTGTTGCTAATACTGTGGCCAATATCTGTTGTCTCGGGATAGAAATTATCATTGTGAAGTAACTCACAGCACTTGTGTTTAATGCTGTGGAGTTTGTTGATATAACTATCAAAGGCTTTTGTGATTGTTGTCAGTGTCTGCTGCATTTCTTCCTTCATAGATGCCTGTAGTATATTCTATGAGGGATCCCAAGTTGTGTTTGAGGCAAATAAGGGGGTTCAACAGTCATGAGACACCACCTTTTTCTGCAACGGTGTCCTCCTTCTGTTGTATACTTTAGTAATTGCAGGGGACCATCACATTGTCTCCCAGTGTTTGGAGGACAGTTTCTGGGTTCTGTTGGCTATGGCTAGTACCATGCATTCATTTACCTGTTTGTACAATCCATATGAGTAAGATTCAACAGTCATGCAACTATTTCCCATTGCCACAGGTGCAGTGAAGTCATCCACCCCTGTTATTATGGCTGCAAAGTTAGCTTTGGAGAGGTTTTGCAAGGAGGTTATCTTTGTGGGGGTGTGGCTGACATGTTGAGTTCCATGTTGATTACAGGCTGCGTGGATCTCAACAGGTATGGATTGACAACTGTGGATGAGCAACAGTCCCATATGTAAGTAGTCAACACAGGTCAAGGTTGTTGCATCCTCTACCAGGGATCAATATGAGCTGGTCCAGGGCATTGAAAATGATGGATTCCAGGAAGTGTTGGGCCACTGTACTGGCACTTGGTTACTTTTCCCAAGTGATGGAGGGGTAGTTGAAGTCTCCTACTATGCCAGTGTTGCGTTGGACCTTCATAGATGACAGGGTGTTGAGGAATGTACATTGACAGTCTAGGGACATAGATGTGGACCCATAGCAGGCTATGGTCTGGATTGCACTATTACCGCAAGGCAGTTGTACCAGAAGTATCTCTGATGCATTATGCTGGGATTCTAGTCTGGAGGTGTTCCTATCCATAATGAATATGGAGACCACACCACCTGTGGAGGTGTGGTGTGGTCTGTGTTTGGGGGCTGACAGCTGTGGAATGCATCATAGCCTGTTACTGCAGGGCTGCTGTCTACTGCTGTGAACCACCTCTCCATTACAGCAGAAATGTTAATGTCCTCCGCTCCGAGGAGTGCTTTGAGTGACTGCATCCTGACAGATGTCTACTGTTGAGCAGCATGACCTTCAGATTGCATACATGTCTGGCTGTTTTGGTGGTAATTACATTTGGAACACTGCCTAATAAGGCATTATAGGAGTGGTAAGATACTTAGCCAGTACGTGAAAACCCAGGATTGACAGATGTAGGACATCTGTGGCAAAACATTGATGCCTTTCAATCATGTTATCCCAAGCAGAGAGATATTGGATCCCCTGAGAATGACACAAAACACGCAAGTCAATGTTGCAGTCAATCATCTGTTGACAGTATTGCAGCATCATGCTGGGTGATGGCAGTACACTGCTCAGAGCTACTGCCACACCTGCCTGGACCACATAATCAGAGAGTTCAACCATGACTCTTGTCATGTAGTCCAGGGAGGTGTGTCTCAGGTCACTCACACCAACATGGATACAGAGTGATACTCATAGTTGTTGTGGAGTGCCATGCCTGGCTGTGTCATGTGTTGGATACTGACATGTGATAGATATTTGGCTGTCACCTGCTCCATATTCAACCTCGTGAGTGGGATATGGGTGTGCCTCAGCATTGAGTTACCCATGATCACTGTATTGTGCAAGTTGGTTAGCCTTAGGAGCTTATGTTGAGGGGCACACTGTGTAGGGGAAATATGTGTCCCTTGGCATGTGCCATGTCATGGTGTCTGAGTGGGTGTCTGTCTTGCTGGTCTGTGCTTTTTGGGTAAATGTCCATTGAGTGCCTCTGTGAAGGTGGGTGTGTGGCTTTTCACTGTATGTCATGGCTGTCAAAGTGGGTGTCATGGTGAGCTATGTGTTCCACATGGTGTGGTGCAGGTGTTGATCTTATTCTCTTGACCTGCTAGTCTAGTCTTTGCTGGAGAGTGCATATGTCTACATTGGGTGATATACGGGTAACTCTCATAGGTCTGAGTGTTTGGAATTTAGAGGGGAGGGTTGTCTGTGCACATGAGGCAGTTGCAACAGTGCCTCAGAGTAGACAAGTGCATAAGGTTAATGGGTGAAATCACAGAAAACTGCATGTCAATCATGCCAGGAGGATGGACATAACCAGTAAGTTCTAGGGCTACTTCAGTGATGAACAAGTACTGCTGACTGCTCCCAGGTGTGCCACATTTATTGATACAATAACCTGGTGAAGTGCAAAGCTATAATGCTATTTGAGATGCAAGACAGAAAGAACTAGCATGGTGTAAGGGTGAAACTGAAGGCAGACCTTCTGCCACCTGTAATACTTTACCTCAGCTGTGCAGTTATCAGCAGCTTTGGCCATTTGAAAGTTCAGTAAGCTCTGTAGTATGCATTGTAATTGTGTAACAGTATAGTAGACATAACTAGATAGACAGGAGTTTTAATCCCAATACTGGAAAATGTGTGTGTGAGAATCATGTACTGCCTGCTTTAAACCATTTTTGACTTGTGTACTACCCTATACACTTCCCCATACTCCAATTTAGTAGTCCTGTTGATGTCATCCACTTTAGAAGTACCTTTGGAGTAGGTGAAAATGTACAAGCTCTGTGGTGCTACTGATAACTGGGTAGTACTATAGTCGAAATACTGAGATAGACAGGAGTTCTAATCTCACTACTGGTAACTGCTTGGATGTGTGAGTGTATGTTTGTGTGAGAATCATGTAGTGCGTGGGTTATACCATTTTCAAAGTCTGTACCACCCTGTACACTTCCCCTCACTCCAATTTAGTACTCCTGTTGATGTCATCCACCTTGGAAGCACCTTTGGAGCAGGTGAAAATGCATAAGCTCTGTGGCATGTCTGATAACTGTGTACCACTATAGTAGAAATAAGTAAGAGTTCTAATCTCATGTCTAGCAACTGTTTGGATATTTGTGTTTGTGGACGAATCATGTAATATGTGGGTTATACCCTTTTTTGACTTCTGTACCACCCTTTACACCCCCCACTCGAATTTAGTAGTCCTGTTGATATCATCCACCTTAGAAGTACCTTTGGACTCGGTGGAAAAGTATAAGCTCTGTGGCACGTCTGATAACTGCATAGCACTACAGTAGAAATAACTATATAAGCAGGAGTTGTAATCCCAATACTGGCAAGTGTGTGTGTGTGTGAGTCACATCTTCTGTGGCTTACATCATTTTGATGTGTGTACCATACATGGCTGGTGACCACCTCCTGACTCCATTACTTTATATAGTGTGGTAACAGCATTTGTCTCACATGCAGCAGGTTAAACAATTGTACAGTCCTCTGTACAGATGTGTCTGGAATAGCTAGATGTTTGCAACCTATACATGGTCAGAAGTGGTCTGTGTGCCTTAACAATGCCCTTGTATGTGATATTGTAGCCAAATAGGCCATAGTGAGTGTACTGACACATATGATAGCGTCAGGTATCATACCTGACTGAAATATCATGCTGATATGATGTCTACCACCCGCTCAGTTGGCCAGTCTTGTAGGTGCAATACATGAGTCCAGATGCTTGGTTTTATAAGTGAACTCTCTATGTTATGGGTCACATTAAAGGTTGGAAGAGGTGTGGATTGACATGTTGTGGTCCCAATTTGTATGTATCAGAAACACCTTGCATCTTAACAGGGGTGCGTACACAATTTATATACACTGTATACCAGTAATGTGTCACACATGTCCCTACCTTAGGTCATTTGTCCAGCCCATTTTGATGGTCTCTGTCCAGACATCATGCACTGACAAGTTGTGAGGTATGCTACAGTAATGTTGAATTCACCTCAGATAGGCCCCAGTGGTGACCACTGTGATGCAATGCAATTAACCCCACCACAAGTGAACATGCACATAAAGCAATATAGCTATTACTGATAGTTGTGTGCATGGGAAATTGCATGCCCTTCACATACCTGGGGTATTTCCAGGCCACAACAGAACAATGTCATACTCAGCAGCTTCAGGCCGCTGTCCCATATGCAGACCAAAGGGACCTAGGTAGTTGTGACAGAGAGGTATTGTCAGCAGACTCACACGTGGCTTTGGTAGAGGATGGATGTAGTATGTCTGCACATATACAGTACAAACCACAATAATACACACTTTTCTGTCCTCACCATAGATGTGCACATATGTGCATTAGAAAACCCCAGCCACAACTGCAATCAGACCTGACACATGGATGTAGATACAATACAGATACAAGTATGTCTGATACAGTAGTGTATTAACCCCCACTGGGTCCTTACCTACATGCTCCCTTGTCCATTGTGTGGATGCCACCCACCTCCAGCATGTTGGCCTCTGTACCCTGATGTTGTACTGGGGTATGTGCCCCAAGGTTGGTGGGAGATCATATGCTACACAACTTGGTTGTGTGATAGATGACAAGAGAAATGTGAAGTCATTTGTATGATGTGGTGATGACTATACCCAAGGGTGACAGAGTGGTCATTGCAGCAGATCTCAATGGGCATGTTGGTGAAGGAAACAGAGGGCCTGTGGAAGTGACAGGTATGCATGGTGTTAAAAGGAATGCAGACAGTGAGATGGTAGTGGATTTTGCAAAACAGATGGACATGGCTGTGGTGAATATATACTATGACAAGAGGGAGGAGCATAGGGTGAGTTACAAGACTGCAGTAAGATGCACACAAGTGGAATATATCTATTGTAGGAGGGCCAGTTTGACAGAGATTGGAGACTGTAAAGTGGTGAAGGGGATTTGAAGTGCATTTAAGCAGCATAGAATGTTGGTCTGCAGGATGATGTTGGTGATCAAGAAGAGGGGGAGTGTGAGTTCAGCATCAAGAATCACATGGTGTAAATTGGAAAAGGGTAATTGTGAGGTGGGGTTCAAGGAAGAGTTAAGACAGACACTGGGTGATACTATCAGTTTACCACATATCTGGTTAAGTACAGCAGAGCTACTAAGGGAGATGGCTAGAAAGGTACTTGGTATGACATGTGGATGGAGGAAGTAGAACAAGGAAATTGAGGAGGTACAAAACAGTATACAGAGAAAGAGGATGAGGAAGAAGGAGTGAGACTGTTAGAGATGAGGAAAGCAGACAGGAGTGTGAGGACTTGAGGTGCATGGCAAAGAGAGATGTGGCATATGAAGAGTTGTATGACAGTTTGGACACTAAGGAGGGATGACAGGAGTTGTACTGATTGGCTAGACAGATATACTGAGCTAGGAAAGATGTGCAGCAGATAAGGGTGATAAAGAATAATGAGGTAAATGTACTCACAAGTGAGAAGAGTGTGTTGACCACATGGACAGAGTACTTTAAGAGGCTGATGACTGAAGAGAATGAGACAGAGAAGATTGGATAATGTGGGTATGGTGAATCAGGAAGTGCAACAGCTTAACAAGGAAGATGTAAGGATAGCTATGAAGGGGATGAATCCTGGCAAGGCTGTTTGCTCACATTACATACCTGCGGAAACATGAAGGTGTTTAGGGGAAATGGTGGTGGCGTGTTTCACCACATTATGTACTGATATCTTGGGTGGTGTGAGGTTGCATGAGGAATGGAGAGAAAGTGCTTGGGTATGTTTTAAGAATAAGGCTGACGTGCAGAGCTGTGGTAACTACAGATGGATAACATTGAGTTTAATCTGTATTGAGAGTAGGGAACCAATTTAGGTGACCCTACAGAGGTGGAAATATGCTGTACAGAGGGGAGTAATGAAGGTCAGCAGGACTATGACAGAGTATCTGTGTGTAAATGAGAGGGAGGATAGATGAATGTTGAGGATCCATGGGGCAGATTTGGAAAAGGTGGATGTGCTTAAATGATTGGGATCAACATTTGAGAGTAATGACAACTGTGGCAGACAGGTGAAGAAGTGAGTACAGGCAGGATGGAGAGGTTGGAGAAGAGTGTCAGGATTGAGTTGTGACAGACGAGTACCAGTAAATGTGATATGTAAGGTCTACAAGAGGGTAGTGAGACCACCCTTGTTATATGGGTTGGAGACAGTGGCAGTGAGAAAAAATGCAGGAGACAGAGCTGCACATGTCAGAGATAAAGATGTTACAATTTGCACTGGGTGTGACATGGGTGCACAGGTTTAGCAATGTATATATGAGAGGGACAGGCCATGCTGGACAGATATGACACAAAGTTGGAGAGGCAGGATTACATCAGTTTGGACATGTGCTGAGGTGGGCTGCTGAGTATATTGGGAAAAGGATGGTTAAGGATGCAGTTGCCAGGCAAGAGGAAGGCCTCAGATAAGGTCTATGGATGTGGTGAAAGAGGACATGCAGGTGGTTGGTGTGAGACAGCAAGATTCAGGGGACAGGCAGAAATGGCGACAGATGATCCACTGTGGCAATCCCGAATGGGAAAAGCCAGAGGACAATGAAGGAGGATGAAGTCATGTCAGTCTTCACAGATTTGGCAAACATAACACAACTCTATGGGTAAATGACTACAAATATGAGGCATAGATATGGTCAGTGTGCATAACACTGGACAGTTAAATGTT
>NC_056729.1:1936339771-1936352271 GCF_019279795.1 Protopterus annectens | reverse complement strand
GACATACATTTCATTTACCTACCTGACATCCATCAGAATATGTATGCTGAAACAAACTGTCACTCTGTCAAGAAGAGTACAGGGGGACAATGACCTCTTCCTTCCTGGCTGCTAATGTGTTCGCACTGAGATCTGCCACATAGAAGGACTTTCTTACCACAGTGGCAATGTGGTGGTCAAAAGAGACATTGCTGTCAACCTGTGTACCCAGATGTCTTATACCACCTTTTTTTTCAGGGGACTACCATCAATGTGGTAATTCATGGGAACAGGGTTTTTCCCAAAGGGGATGACAACACATTTTCTGACATTGAGCTTAAGGCCATGGCTCTGACACCAGTCATTAGTCTCAGTGAGCCCTAGCTGTAGGATGCCAATATCACTTTTGTAGTGAATAATAGCTTCCAACTTATTGGGGATATTACACAGCCAGGGATATTGTCAGGTCCCATAGAAGCTGTATTCTTGGCCTTGGACAGTGGTGTTTTAACCTGTGCTGCAGTAATACTGGGTGCCTGGTGTATACTGATATTGTGACTGGTCCTTTGAGAGGGGAGAGAGGGGTAAATTTTGCACTCAATATGTCAGCCAGTATATTGACACTATTTGTTGACTCAGTCTAGGAGTTACACCACAAATTGGCCAGCAGATTCAAGAAACCACATTTATTTTTGAAGAAGTACAGACTGGTTTTGGTCTAATAACCTTTATCAGTGTAACATTTGGAATCCGCAAAATACTTGCAGATATAGTGACACCATGATTTGAGCATACCAATCAAAAAACAAATCATGCTAATGCCCTCATCAAGAGTTAAAGGTATATGCAATATATATATCTATATATATATATATATATATATATATATATATATATATATATATATATATATATATAAAGTGGTAAACCAAATAATCAAAATGCACATACATTATATGTTAAATAAATCAAAATACACATAAATATACATACTTAACCAACCTTTATAAAAATAATATTAGTGTCCAACAGAATATATATAAAAAATATATACAATATATATAATAAATACATCAAAATAACTTTATATGCATGTACCATAAAAACTAAACTACTCTAACATACTAATGATTTGTTAAAGTCTCACAAAATGTTCCATATATATATATATATATATATATATATATATATATATATATATATATATATATACAAATATATGTTCTTGTATTCAAATGGAACTAGATCTATATATATTTATATTCAAATGAAACTGGATCAATATTCATAAATGGTCATTTAAACCTGGGAGGAATAAACCACCCAGATTAGTGATCCAAGATATTACTGCGGTGGTGGTGCTGCGGTAGCGTTGTCGCCTCACAGTTAGACGTTGCCCGTTCAACTCTCAGTTAGAGTGTCTTCTGTGTGGCGACATGCGTGAATGGGTGTTCCTTCATTGAAGGTTGTGCGTTAGGCCCAGCAAGCCAGCACATAAATCTCTACCGCCAATCATTAGCGGACTGAAGTTCCGCTGTGGCGACCCCTAACTGGGAAAAGCCGGAAGACACAAACATTAATGATCCAAGATCTTTCTTTTTTATTAAGAATATCATGCCATTTGTTCTTGGAGAATTTAGAACCCACAATTCTGTCAATGATGGTGAATGAAAATCTCACTGTCTTATGATCCTGAACATGTTTATACAGTGCATTGGTGATTACCTTGTTATGTATATTGATCAAATGCTCAGAAATTCTAAGTTTAAAGGGCTGAGATGTCTGGCCTATATAAAAAGCTGAACATTGACATTCAGCAAGGTAAATCACCCAGCAACTGCTACAATTAGACAATGTATGGATTTCAAAGACTTTAGATGTATTTCTGCTTGAGAATTCTTTGGTTTTAAGTGCATACTTACAGAAGGTACAATGTTCACAGGGGTAACATCCATATGATGTAAAACCCCCAATGGTCCTTTGTATTTTATCATATAACTGGATGGGTGGATGTTTCTTAAAATGATTGAAATGTTCCCCTAGAGTGACTCCCTCTCTATAAGAAAACTTGCATCTATCATCTAATATGGTTGCCTGATGTTCTTCAGCAAATAGTATGTCCCAATATTTATTAATGACCCCAATCAAAAATTTGGTGTATTTACTATATCTAGTGGTGAATCTAATCTTAGAATTTCATCTAGATTTAGATTCACCATAGGTCATTAACTGCTCTCTAGGTATTCTGTCTACAAGATGTTTAATTTCAGATAGATGACTCTCTGAATAAACTCACTCCATAAATCTTTTGGTGAGGTCTTGATTACATAACTCAAGATCAACTGTTCTTGAACAAATTCTCTTGTTCCTCATGTACTGGGATTTGGGGATGTTACACGTAATGTGACCTGGATGACAGCTGGAGGCATGTAGTAATGAATTTGAACACAGGGGCTTGCTGTAAACTGTGCTAGCCAACGTGCCATCTGGCTCTTTAGTAACTAACACATCCAAAAAATAAATGAATCTCTTATTGGCTTCCACAGTAAACCTAATTCCCAATTTGTTTTAATTTAAATAACTAATAGACTCATTTAAATAAATCATATCAGACTTCCAAACCATCCAGCAGGCATCCAGGTACCTACGCCAAATATCCATTTCATCCATATATATGTTATGACTTCTATCATATATGACTTGATGTTCCAAAGATCCCATAAAGAGATCTGCATATATGAGGGCAAAAGCAGCCCCCATTGTGGTCCCTCTGATCGGTAAATAATACTGAGCATTGAAAAGAAAAACATGTTTTGCCAAAACATGCTCCACCAACCCCAAGAAAAACCTATTGAAATCTGTACTATATAAATTTATTTCCATAAGCCAGAACTCCAGGGCCATAAGTCCGGCCCAATGAGGGATACTGGTGTACAACGATGTCACATCCAAGGTGCACAAGAGCTACCCATCCTCCAATTGGGAATTTTTAATGATGTTAAGAAATGTTGTTGTGTCTTTTATTCTGGCTCTTACACCCTTAAGCAGGGGTTTTAAATATCTAGTAAGATATATAGAAATAGGCTCAGTAAGGGAGCCACATCCCGACACAATAGGTCTTCCCACGGGGTTGTGGAGGCTCTTGTGCACCTTAGGAAGCAGACAAGTTAGGGTACAGAGGGTTCAGCAACTATAAGATGGTTCAGAGTTTGTTCATCAATAATGCACTCAAAATGCATTATTCAAGAAATTCACCAATCTCAGCCTTGAATTTGAGGCTGGGATCGATGAATAAATGAGTATAAAATCTAGCATCATTGAGTTGCCTGATACCCTCCTTTTCATAATCCAACCAGTCCAACCAGTCCATAACCACTATGGATCCTCACTTATCGGCTTGAACTATCACCAAATCCCACCTTTTTTGTTTTAACATGGCCTCTCTCTCGCGCTTATCAATATTGTCTGGCAAAAAACCAAGCCCATTCTTATGAGCAAAATGAAAGTCACGAAGTACACATTTTTGAAAAGTATCAACATATTTATTCATTGGTGGAGCAAATTTAGAAGCATGAAATTTAAAACTACCTTCATCTGGTAAGTATTGTTCTTCCTGATCACCAAAGAAAATCTTCAAGTTTAAAAGTCGACAAAAAGCCTGCACATCTTGCACAAAATCATGTTCAGACTCTTGAAAGTAGGAATGTAATTTAGACCTTTATTAAGAACATTGTAATCATCCTCTGATAAAACTACCGAAGACATACATTTCATTTACCTACCTGATATCCATCAGAATATGTATGCTGAAAATAACTGTGTCACTGTCAAGAAGAGTACAGGGGACAATGACCTCTTCCTTCCTGGATGCTAATGCGTTCGCACTGAGATCTGCCACATAGAGGGACTTTCTTACCACAGTAGCAATGTCGTGGTCAAAAGAGACATTGCTGTCAACCTGTGTACCCAGATCTCTTATGCCACCTTTTTTTATTTATTATTCATGAGGTGAGGCTGTGACTGAACAGGCCACACAGGTGAGGTGCTAGGTCACTCTGTAGTTCATGTAGAACACAGCCAGGGATATTGTCAGGTCCCATAGAAGCTGTATTCTTCACCTTGGACAATGTTGTTTTAACTTGTGCAGCAGTAATACTGGGTGCCTGGCAGTATACTGGTATTGTGATTGGTCCTTTGGGAAGGGAGAGAGGGGTAAAGTTTGCACTCAGTATGTCAGCCAGTATATTGGCAATATTTGTTGACTCAATCTAGAAGATACCATTGTCAAGTAGCTCAGAGCAAATCTTGGTATTGCCACGGAGAATATTTACCTAACTGTATGAGGTCTTGTGGTTGTCTTTACTACGTGCTCCAATTCTGTTTTCACAGCTAGCTTTGTAGTATTTGATGAGGGATCTCAACTTTTAATTGAGGCTGATAAGGTTTTTTTTTTTTCCAGTCTTGGGAATTCACCTCATTCTGTATCAGTTTCCTCCTTCTGTTGTACACTTTCTTTATGGCCAGGGACCACCAGATTGGCTTCCTTTTTTGGAGATGAGGGTCTTGGTTCTATTGGGTATGGCAGTTTCCATGCATTTGTGTACATGTTCATAGTGCATTGTTGTTTGATTCAGCAGTCATGCAACTAGTCTCCAATTGCATAGCTGCCGTGAGGTTAGCCACCTCTGTTTTTAGGAGGGCAAAGTTAGCTTTGGAAATGCTTTTCATGGTGGTTACCTGTGCAGTGGGGTGGGAGGGCTGTGGATTTCCAGAGGTGATTACTTTGTGGTCAGATCTAACAAGAGAGGAGTTGACTATTGGTGTACAGCAAAAGTCACCCATGTTAGTAAGGACCAGGTCGATGTGATGGGTTTGTGCATCAGTCCATGAGTAGCTTTCCGAGCTAATGGTGGGGTAGGTGAAGTCAACCAGTATGAGAGTGTTATGTTGGACACTAATATTCTCCAGGGTGTTTAGGAACATGGAGTATGAGTCTTGAGACACATTTGGGGACCTATAGCAGGCTACAACCTGAACCACTGTCTTACCCAGTGTTAGCTACACCTGCAGGATCTGTGATGCATAATGTTGGGCTACCGCTCTGGAGGTGGGTGCATCCTTTATGAATATGGAGAAAGCACATTGGAGTTTCAGTCCAAGTTCTGCAGCCAAAAGGTGCGGAATAAGTTATAGACTGGTAGTGCAGGGGTGCTTCCTGCTACCTTTAACCAGTTCTCTGTTACAGCACAGATGTCATTGTTCCCCATTTTAAGGAATACTTCCAGTGAGTGCATTTTCAGATTTAGACTTCTAGGGTACATCAACATAACCCTCAAATTGCATGTGTTTGTAGCTGTTATATATTTATGTATATTTATGTATATATATGTATATATATATATATATATATATATATATATATATATATATATATATAGTTCCCCTTCAGAAGATCGAATGGCTGAAATCTCAAAATGCATATGGCCGAAGCCATATGCTCGAATTTTAGAAGCTCAACCTTCTGAAAGGGAAAGAAAAAAAACACAACAAAACGCAAAACAATGTTTCTGCAGGGGGGCAAGCCCACCTGCAACCCCTCACCCCCCGCTACTTATTTATTCCAACTCCGAGATTGCACTACAACACAGAAAGGGAAATCTCCCGTTTTGTGCTGTATGCCAATCCCCATTCAGAAGGTCGAGCTTCTGAAATTTCGAGCATATGCTCTCAACCATATGCATTTCGAGATTTCAGCCATTTGGCCTTCTGAAGGGGAACCATATACATATATATATATATATATATATATATATATATATATATATATATATATATATATATATATGTGTGTGTGTGTGTGTGTGTGTGTGTGTGTGTGTGTGTGTGTGTGTATTTATTCACCTTTCTATATATATGTGTGTATGCATATATGTAGATATAAATTTAGGTCTCTCTCTCTCTCTCTGTATATATATATATATATATATATATATATATAAAATGTAGAGATGTGTCCACATATATACATGTATATATATAGAGAGAGAACCTGACTGATTCTACAAACTCCTTTCATTACTGTTGAATGACTGTACTAATTTATATGTTTGGAAAATCATCACTATTTTACAGAGCTCAGATGGCCTAATGGTATATTGCTTTGATTGCAGTTTATAGAGTCCTAGGTTCAATACTTATTATTTTGTTGCAAGGCAGAGCAGTTGTTGCTGGGGAGGGAGGGATGAGGGCAATATTTAAAAGAGGCCCCTAGTTTGATCCCATTGGCCCCCATTTGGACAGCCTTTGGACAGCTTTGTTGCAGTAAGATTTCAGAGTACGGATCTGATGTCCAACTGCACTACACACACACACACACACACACACACACACACACATATCTATATATATATATATATATATATATATATATATATGTGTGTGTGTGTGTGTGTGTGTGTGTGTGTGTGTGTGTGTGTGCGGATAGTGCATCATGAAGTGCAGTGGATTAGCAAGGAGGAAGTAAGGATAGCTATGAAGAGGATGAAGAATGGAAAGGCTGTTGGTCTAGATGACATACCTGTGGAAGCATGGAGGTTGTTGAGTCTTTCGGCTTTTCCCAGTTAGGGGTCACCACAGGGGAACTCCGGTCCGCTAATTATTGGCAGTAGATTTTTATGTGCCGAGTTGCCGGCCCTGACGCAAAACCTTCAATGAAGGTACGCCCATTCACGCATGTCTCCACACAGAAGACGCTGGTGTTTAGGTGAAATGGCAGTGGAGTTTTTAACTAGATTGTTTAATAAAATCTTGGAAAGTGAGAGGATGCCTGAGGAATGGAGAAAAAGTGTTTTGGTACCGATTTTTAAGAATAAGGGTGATGTGCAGAGCTGTAGTAACTACAGATGGATTAAACTGATCAGTCACAGCATGAAGTTATGGTAGTGGAAGCTAGGTTAAGAAGGGAGGTGATTAGTGATCAGCAGTATGGTTTCATGCCAGAAAAGAGCACTACAGATGTGATGTTTACTCTGAGAGGGTTGATGGAGAAGTACAGAGAAGGACAGAAGGAGTTGCATTGTGTCTTTGTGGATTTAGAGAAAGCATATGACAGGGTGCCTAGAGAGGAGTTGTGGTATTGTATGAGGATGTCAGGAGTGTCAGAGAAGTATGTAAGAGTGGTACAGGATATGTACGAGGGTAGTGTGACAGCGGTGAGGTCTGCGGTGGGAATGATGGATGTGTTTAAGGTGGAGGTGGGATTACATCAAGGATCAGCTCTGAGCCCTTTCTTATTTGCAGTGGTGATGGACAAGTTGACAGACGAGATCAGACAGGAGTCCCCGTGGACTATGATATTTGCAGATGACATTGTGATCTGTAGTGAGAGTAGGGAACAGGTGTAGGAGACCCTGGAGAGGTGGAGATATACTCTAGAGAGAAGAGGAATGAAGGTCAGCAAGACTAAGACAGAATATATGTGTGCGAATGAGAGGGAGGATAGAGGAATGGTGAGGATGCAGGGAGTAGAGGTGCCGAAGGTGGATGAGTTTAAGTACTTGGGATCAACAGTTCAGAGTAATGGTGAGTGTGAAATAGAGGTGAAGAAGAGAGTACAGGCAGGATGGAGTGGGTGGAGAAGGTCAGGAGTTATTTGTGACAGACGAGTACCAGTAAGAGTGAAAGGGAAGGTCTACAAGAGGGTAGTGAGACCAGCTATGTTATATGGGTTGGAGACAGTGGCATTGACAAAAAGGCAGGAGTCAGATCTTGATGTGGCAGAGTTGAAGATGTTAAGATTTGCACTGAGTGTGACGAGGATGGTCAAGATTAGGAATATGTATATTAGAGGGTCAGCCCAGGTTGGAAGGTTTGGAGACAAAGCCAGAGAGGCAAGATTACGTTGGTTTGGACATATGCTGAGGAGGGATGTAGAGTATATTGGGAAAAAGATGCTAAGAATGAAGCTGCCAGGTAACAGGAAAAGAGGAAGGCCTAAGATAAGGTTTATGGATGTGGTGAGAGAGGACATGCAGGTTGTTGGTGTGACAGAGCAAGATGCAGAGGACAGGAAGAAATGGAAACAGTTGATCTGCTGTGGCGACCCCTAACGGGTATATATAGATATATTTTGTTATAGGTATATATATATATATATATATATATATATATATATATATATATGGATTCACTACTGAATCCCGAAATAACACAATCCTGAAGACTTAAATACCGAGGCTATAAGCCCAAAACCCCACATTACCGAAATATTAAAACCGCGAAATTCAAAATCGTGGAAGTACTACATACATACAGCACACACATAAACATACACACAGCCCCCCATAACCAAACCACCCTACACCACCCCACACCCCTCTACTTTAATATTCTAACTCCGAGATCGCACAAACATGCACACAAGGCAAACTCACACCCACACATTACAGCCCCTCACACACACACACACACACACACACACACACACACACACACACACACACACACACACACACACACACACACACACACACACACCACAGTCACAACACACACTTACACACACTAAAGCCCCTCACAAACACACTTACACACACATACTTACCTGAACTGCAACACCAGAAGCGCTAACTCAAAATCCCTTAACATCGGGATTTTGAATTTCGCACTTCTGGTCTTTCGGTAATGTGGGGTTTTGGCTACATGGTCTCGAGCTTTTGAAATTCGAGATTTCAAAGGTTTGAGATTCAGTAGTGTTCCCATATATATATATATATATATATATATATATATATATATATATATATATATATATATATATATATATATATATATATATATATATATATATATATATATATATATGTATTGATTTATTTTTCTATATATAGAGATCATATATGTGTATATTTTATATGTATATCTCTACATATATTATGTATTAATCTTTCCATATATGTACATATATATATATATATATATATATATATATATATATATATATATATATATATATATGTGTGTGTGTGTGTGTGTGTGTGTGTGTATGTATCTCTATACACATATAGATTTATATATATGTACAAAACTTTACTAATTTTAACAAATCTTTTCCCTACTGTTGAATGACTCAACTGAATGATATGTTTGAAAAAATGTCAGACATATCTACAAGTCCAATGGCTTAGTGGTAAATTGCTGTGGCTATGGTGTGCAGGATCCTTGGTTCAAGGGTTGATTATTTTCTTGCTGGGAAGAACAAGAGCTTTTGGATACAGAGTGATTAAGGCACTTTTAAGCAGTTGTAAGTGGGTTTGTACGGTGGTAAGCAATGCTAACTTATGGTAAACTATACTTACAGACAGCCTTAAAAGTGCGTAATCTGTATATGCATCACTTAGCACCATGCAAACAGGCTTACACCCGCTTACTACTGCTTACTCCCGCTTACCCCCATGCTAATTTCTTTAAAAGAAAAGAAAAAAGGGGTGATAGGAAAGTGGAGAAAAAGGGTGCATGAAGAGGGTGAAACAATATGAAAGATAACTAAGGAAGTACAGGATGGGTGTAGGGAAGGTCCATAGGTATTCATTTCTTATACAGCAACAGCTGTGCATATATACTGAATTTGGAAGTAAATTTGGACACTCAATCCCTTGAGAGGGGGGTGAGGACAACAATAATGTGTTGTGAAGCCAATTAGATCAGAATACATGTGTCCAGTGGACACGTGTGAATTGGACAGCTATGTATGGGGTGACATTTTTTTTTTGGAACAAATTGCCATTTTTTATTTTTTTTAATGTGAGAGTGGGATGTTGTGGAAGGATAGTAGGTATATATGGGGACATAGGTTGGGTAGGAAGAGAGAAAAGACATAAAAGACAGCATACAGAGGCTGTATAAGACACATGTGGGGGTAAACACCTTTGACGGGGAGAGGCATTTGGAAGTCGGAAGCCCACAAGCCCCCAAATGGATACAGTGAGACTGAGGTCCCCACCCATGGGCGGTCACCACTGCACCTCCACAGTCCCAAAGGTGGCTGTGGTGGAGGCTGAGAAGGAGGGACAGGCTGACCCTCTAAATTCTCTATGCGACCCTCAAGCTGACATACCGGATCTCCCAATTCTTTGTGGAGCTCCCCAAGCACCAGACCCTGGACCTGGCTTTGGGTGACAGAATCCTGTCTGCCCCATGCCCGGGGGGATGAGCCCCATCACCTGAGGTGGTTCCACCCAAAAGTGGTGCAGAACCAGCAGACAAGGAGGTCCCAGGGTAGATCCCAGATGTGCTGGGGCCTGGTGCCATGGCAGGATGAGGCGGGAGTGGTGGATCCACTGGAATCGGCCTTCCCAGATGCATTATGGTGTTGCAGTTTTAGAACATGTTGGTTAGTCATGAAAAGCACATTCCAGGATTAGTTATAACAGCATGCATGAGTATTCCCATTAACCCAAAACAATAGATTTGGAACATTTGCATAGCAACAGAACACATGCATATATGGAACCACAGTGGTCATTACAAGGCATGCAGGTTACAT
This sequence comes from Protopterus annectens, assembly GCF_019279795.1. Taxonomy (NCBI): domain Eukaryota; kingdom Metazoa; phylum Chordata; order Ceratodontiformes; family Protopteridae; genus Protopterus; species Protopterus annectens. The sequence continues at coordinate 1,936,341,749 of NC_056729.1, read as the reverse complement.
TGAGAGCAACAGGCCACCAATGATAGTATTTGAACAAGGAACATTAATTGGAAAACATTTCAATATTTGTAGAACAATAGAACACATATTCCAACTGTATGTTTGGTGAAAAACATACCCATTCATTTATGTGTTTAGATTATTGGTGAAGATAAGATGTGGGAGAGAGAGAGAGATGTCAATTAACAAATGTAGATTCTTGCAGTGGTCAATAATGATCATTGCTCTAATCGTTACTCTACAGCTATTATTACTACAACCTATGGCCATGGGGTGGGCAGTGGTATGTTTGTACACTGTGTATAATTACAACCTTCTTATAGCTACTTTATACCTTTTCTTACCTGGGAGACCTGTAGAGGTGATTTCTCTTAATATTACCTGATTGTTTCTACCCATATTCACATAGTCAGCGTTACATATATATATATATATATATATATATATATATATATATATATATATGTATATATATGTGTGTGTGTGTATATATATGTATATATATATATATATATATATATATATATATATATATATATATATATATATATATATATATAAAATTAACCGCACTCAAAAAAATTGAATGAAGAGAAGAAATTTTAACTAAGAAATGAACTTCATGACAATAAAAGCATTCAAAAAATAGTAAATCACACCAACAACTCTTGTAGAACTTTAGCACTTTTGTCTTATTTATTATCAAGACTTCTTCAGAAAGACATGTTTCATAAGTATGAGCAACCATTTTCACTTCCTTTATATACATTAGTTCTAGCAGGCCATTTAAATTAACAACAGTTCCTTTCCAATAGTAAAGTGTGAACAAGCAGGGTGCTGTGTGCATTTTCATTAACATTATAATTGCAGTTACATAAGGTAAATTAGTCAGACAGTAATAGCCTTGTGGTGCCGTGTGCATACTAAAAGGGATTGTGTGCAAAAAGGGATCGTGTGCAAAAAATGGGGATTGTGTGCAAAAAGGGACTGTGTGCAAAAAGGGATTGTGTGCAAAAAGCGATTGTGTGGAAAAAAAAAAAAATTTATGGGGGAAATGGGAAAGATGACAGTCATGCACTGTGAATTTGAATCCTGTGAAGTTTGGGCAAATAGCACTGTGTTTAGCCAAGGCATTCAAACTGTCCTGTTTGTGTATTGCTGCCGTGTGTTCTTTAATACGGCTACTCAGCTTCCTGTTTGTTTTGCCAATATAGAAATTCCCACAGTGTTCACAGAAAGCACAGTAGACTACATTTTTTGTGTTGCAGTCATAGTTCACAGTGCTGGAAAAAATAACAGAATTTGTAGGGGACATGGACACATTCCTGCAAGTCCGGGAATTAAAATGGCAGATAGAACTGAGAGCTGATGTCTATCCAGGTCTCAACGAGACACTGAACATTAAATGTGCACTTAAATGGTATAGAGATTGAAATGTGATAGGGTTTGAAGAACTGTGCAAGAGGGTTTGAAGAATTGTGCAAGTAGATTTAATGTGTTAATGGATTTACAACTGTGCAAGTGAATATAATGGGTTTCCTCTCTCTCTCTCTGACTTTTGACTCCCCCATATCCCCTACACACATGCTCCCAATCACCGGGCTAGCCCCCGCTGACCGCACCAACTATACCCCCCGGTCTCACTATTTCACGCAGCCATTCAAAGGGTGATACCATCCAAACCAGCCCACAGCTGGTACCATCTGCACTGACAGTCTTCTGGGACACTCTGTCATTCATATGCACCTTGTCATGGGCGGCCCCCTACCAGCCCCCCCTCAAGTCCACACCGCATTCCTCCCACTCCCCCATCAGGTGGCATACCCACACATTTCTCTACACACACACCGATACCAAAGCATAGTAGGACTCTCTACCTGACTCCTCCACCTTCCTCCATTCCCTTCTTTACAAAGGCAAAGAGGCAAAGACTCATAAGTTACGTGTTTATATTAGAATCATCACAGTATGACTGTCA